>NC_137018.1:51448184-51455684 GCF_032717465.1 Coenobita brevimanus
TCCTCCCCCCACTTTTCTCAATCATATCCCTTCCTTCCTTCTATATTCTCTCCTTCCTTCTCCTTACACTTTTCTCCTTCCTTCTTTCCCTCCTTTTTACCTCCCCTCCTCCTCCATTCTTTCCTCCCTTTCTTCTTTCCCCATATACTTTTCTTCCTTCTTTCTCTCCCTCCTTTTTACCTCCCCTCCTCCTCCATTCTCTCCTCCCTTTCTTCATTCCCCTTATACTTTCCTCCTTCCTTCTCTCCCTCCTTTTTACCTCCCCTCCTCCTCCCTTCTCTCCTCCCTTTCTTCAATCCCCTTACGCTTTCCTCCTTCCTTCTCTCCCTCCTTTTTACCTCCCCTCCTCCCTTTCTTCCTTCCCCATATACTTTTCCTACTTCCTTCCTTTCTTCTTCCTTTTATCTTCCTTCCTCCTACATTCTCTTTCTTTTCTTTCCCCCTTATACTTTTTCCTCCTTCCTTCCTTCTCTCCTTCCTTTTATCTTCCCTCCTCCTCCTTAATCCTGTTGACGTATCCTCTTCTTTCTCTCCACTATCTCAACTCCTTCACTAAATTTAATCTCATTTAATTACACTCCACCGTTTACTCTCTCACTTCCTTCTCCTCTCTTCATTTTCTTACTCTCTCCTTTCCTTCCTTGCTTTCCTTCTTCTTTCTTTCCTTCCTTGCTTTCCTTCTTCTTTCTTTCCTTCCTTGCTTTCCTTCTTCTTTCTTTCCTTCCTTGCTTTCCTTCTTCTTTCTTTCCTTCCTTGCTTTCCTTCTTCTTTCCTTCCTCCTTCCGTTTTTCCTTCTTTAGTTCTTCCCTCAGTTCCTTCACCCCTTTCCTCCTTCCTTTATTCTCTTCCTTCGCTTCCTCCTTCCTTTATTTTCTTCCTCCTTCCCTTTTTCTTCCCTTCCTTCCTTCGTTTTTTCCTCCATCCTTCCCTTTTACTTCCCTCCTTCACTTCTTTAGTTCTCTCCTTTCCTTCCTTCTTTTCTTCCCTCTCTCTCTCTCTCTACCTTTGCCCTACATTTGCATATTTTTCTTTTTCTTAACTATCATGTCTGTCTGTCTGCCTGCCTGTCTCTTCTTCCCCCTTTCCATACATCTCCCTCCCCTTTCTGTCTCCTCCCCTCCTCCTCTCTCCCCCTCCCTTTTATCTCCCCTCCCCCCTCCCCCCCGTTTAAACTGACCGCGGTGCTATCGTGAAAAATTACCATAATGGAAGACGAAGCGATTAGGTCTTTCCTCCATCCCTCCATTCCTCCCTCCCTCCTTCCCTCTCTCTTCCTTTCTTCTCTCCATCCATCCTTCCTTCCTCTCTCCACTGGTCTTCCTTCCTTCTCTCTCCATCTTCGTTCTTTTTCCATCCTACTCTTCCTCCTCCTTTCACTCTACTTTCTTCCCCCTCCATTTTCTTCCTGTCTCTCAATTTCCTTCCTTCCTTCTCCATCCTCCTCCTTTTTCTCTCTCTCTCTCTCTCTCTCTCTCCATCCTCCTGTTTCTTATTTCCTGTCTTCCTTTCCTTTCCACTTATATTCATATTCATTATTTCCTTCCATTTTTCTTCTCTCCTTCCTTGCTTCCTTAACTTCTTCCTTTCTTTCCTCCTCTCCTTCCTTCTTTCCTTCTCTCCTTCCTTTCTTTCCTCCTCTCCTCTCCTTATTTCTTCCTTCACTCCAGTTTTCTCTCCATCTTCCTAATTTTTTCTCTCTTTCCCTCCCTTGCTTTCCCTATCTTCCTTTCCTCCATTCTCTCTCTCTCTCTCTCTCTCTCTCTCTCTCAGGTTTTACAATATTACCTACACTGCTTATCTAACCACTTTCCTTCCTTCCTTCCTTCCTTCCTTTCTCCCTCCCTCCCTTCCTACCTCCCTCCCTCCCTCCCTCCTTCCTTTCTCTCCCTCCCTCCCTCCCAACCTCCTTCCTTCCCTCCCAACCTCCTTCCTTCCCTCCCTCCTCCCTCAATCCCTCCCTCCTTCCTTCCCTCCCTCCCTCCTTCCTTCCTTCCCTTCCAGCAACTGCCATACTTTTTTTTCCGTTAAACGATTACCTTCATTTTTTCGAATTATTTAGATACTGTATCTCCAAAAATGCTCTCTTTCTTTAATAAATATTTTACTCATTATCTCTGCTCTCTTATTCCCTCTCTTTATACTCTATTTTACTCTTTCTCACCTCTTTACTTGCTTCACTCTTCCTATTTCCCTCCCTCTCTCCGCTCTTTATTAAACCGTTTTCTCATTATCTTTACTCTCTAATTCTCTCTTTTTTTACTCTCTCACTTTCCTTCCCTCCCCCCCTCCATACACCCAATCTCTCCGCCTCTCAGCCAATCACCCAGAGAGTCCGTTGGAGCCGTTGATATAACCGCCAACACATTTAAATTCAAACCGTCCCAACTTAAAGGCCGTCCAATTTGAATATGGCGGCCATGTTTATTTGTGTTTAGTGTTCATTATTACTTTATTTGTTTACTTTTTATTATTATTATTATTATTATTATAATGAAGAAGTTAAGGAACGTTGTGCGGTAGATGTGGATGTGGTTGAAAAGATTAGGAGAAATACACTGAGGTGGTTTGGACATGTGGAGAGAATGGAGAATGAAAGACTGACTAAGAGGGTGTATGTAGGTGAGGTGGAGGGAGGGAGAGGGAGGGGTAGACCGAGGATGAGGTGGAGGGATGGAGTTGAGAGGTATATGAGGGAGGGGGGGGTGAGTTGGGGGGAGGGGAGTCAAATGGTGGGTGACAGAGTGACTTGGAGGCGTTTTGTCTGCGGCCACCCTTTGCGGGATTAGGGCGTCGGGCTATAGATAGATAGATAGATAGATTATTATTATTATTTGTTATGTTTTATTTGATGGGGTTGTGTTGGTTGTTATGTTTAGTAGTAGTAGTAGTGGTGGTGGAGGTGGTGGTGGTGTTGGTGGTGGTGGTGGTGGTAGTAGTAGTAGTAGTAGTAGTAGTAGTAGTAGTAGTAGTAGTAGTAGTAGTAGTAGCAGCAGTAGTAGTAGTAGTAGTAGTGGTAGTAGTAATTGTAATAGTAGTAGTAGTAATAGTTGCAGTAGTAGTAGTAATAGTTGCAGTAGTAGTAGTTAGTAGTATTAGTAGTTGTAATAGTAGTAGTAGTAATAGCTGCAGTAGCAGTAGTAGTACGGTAGTTGTTGTTGTTTTAGTAGTAGTAGTAGTTATTTTAGTAGTAGTAGTAGTAGTAGTGGTGTAGTAGTAGTAATAGTAGTAGTGGTGTAGTAGTAGTAATAGTAGTAGTGGTGTAGTAGTAGTAATAGTAGTAGTGGTGTAGTAGTAGTGGTGGTGTAGTAGTAGCAGTAGTAGTAGTAATAGTAGTAGTAGTAGTAGTAGTAGTAGTAGTAGTAGTAGTAGTGCCATAAAATACTGAAACACAAACGAAACTTGTGGCGGACGATAAGAGACGAAACATTTTTATCTGTCGTTCAAGCAGCTGGCGCCATGGTGTGTGTGTGTGTGTGTGTGTGTGTGTGTGTGTGTGTGTGTGTGTGTGTGTGTGTGTGTAGTTTTGTGTGTGGGTGGTGAGCAGTGATGTCTGATGGTAGATGTAGATGAGTAGACAGAGTAGATGTAGATAGGAGTAGACAGTATATGTAGAGTGGATGTACATAAGAGTACATGTAGTAGATAAAGAGTAGATATAAATAAGTAGATAGAGCAGATGTATATAGAGTAGATAGAGTAGACGTAGATGAGTAGATAAAGAGTAGATGTAGATAAGTAGAGTAGATGTAGATAAGTAGATAAAGAGTAGATGTAGATGAGTAGATAAAGAGATGTAGATAAGTAGATAGAGTAGATGTAGATAAGTAGATAAAGAGTAGATGTAGATAAGTAGATAAAGAGTAGATGTAGATAAGTAGATAAAGAGTAGATGTAGATAAGTAGATAAAGAGTAGATGTAGATAAGTAGATAAAGAGTAGATGTAGATAAGTAGATAAAGAGTAGATGTAGATAAGTAGATAGAGTAGATGTAGATAAGTAGATAAAGAGTAGATGTAGATAAGTAGATAAAAGTAGATGTAGATAAGTGTAGATAAAAGTAGATGTAGATAAGTAGATAAAGAGTAGATGTAGATAAGTAGATAAAAGTAGATGTAGATAAGTAGATAAAGAGTAGATGTAGATAAGTGTAGATAAAAGTAGATGTAGATAGTGATGTACATATGCACATAAAAAGTAGATGTAGATAAAAGTAGACAGTAGACGTAGATAAGAGCAGAGTGATGGGTTTGAGGAAGATTAAGTCGCTTATGGCAGCGCGACCCGTTAAATGGGCCGCATACTCATCCACACATCGAGTCAGCCCCTGGAATCCACGAACCAGTTAAAAAATAAATAAACACAGATAAACAGATAGACAGACAGATAGACAGACAGATAGATAGAGAGATAGACAGAGATAGATAAATGGCCTCTGCAATTTGTAACGCGGTCTGGTCATCGAAAAAACAAAAACAAGAAAAAAAAAACAAAAATTACCAAAAATAAATGAATGTGGGGGCTTGGGGGGCTGAGGTGGGGGGTTGGTGGGGGTGGGGTGGGGGTTTGGGGGGGTTGACGTAGGGGGTTTGGGGGGGTTGAGGTAGGGGGTTGGTGGGGGTGGGGTGGGGGGTTTGGGGGGTTGAGATGGGGGGTTGGTGGGGTTGTGGTGGGGGGTTTGGGGGGTTGAGGTGGGGGTTGGGTGGGAGGTTTGGGAGGTTGGGGGTGGGGGGTTGAGGTAGGGGGGTTGGGGGTTGGTGGGGGTTGAGATGGGGGGGTTGGGGTGAGGTGGGGGGTTGGGGGTTGAGGTGGGGGGCTGGGGGGGTTTGGGGGGGAGGGGATATCTGCCATAGCGGTTTTTATATTATAGGAAAACAATATATAGGTAAACTGGAGCAATATTTTTTTTCCTGTGTTCAAAATACAAGTCTAGATTTATTTATTTTTTTTAATTTTTACCACTTTAGAACGAGGATGCTTTACAGAGATGGAGGATGAGGTGGAGGATGAGGTGGAGGGGTTGACTGAGATGGAGGATGAGGTGGAGGGGTTGACTGAGGTGGAGGGGTTGACTGAGATGGAGGATGAGGTGGAGGGGTTGACTGAGATGGAGGATGAGGTGGAGGGGTTGACTGAGATGGAGGATGAGGTGGAGGGGTTGACTGAGGTGGAGGATGAGGTGGAGGGGTTGACTGAGATGGAGGATGAGGTGGAGGGGTTGACTGAGATGGAGGATGAGGTGGAGGGGTTGACTGAGATGAAGGATGAGGCAGAGGGGTTGACTGAGATGGAGGGGAGAGGTGGAGAGGTTGACTGAGGTGGAAGGGTGGGATGGTGAGGTATATGATAACGAGGGTGTGTGAACTGGAGAGAGCTCGGCCTGACAGCAGAGGACAGGATGACGTGGAGGCGATTTGTTTGTGGCCGCCCCTTCCGGAATTAGGGCGCCTGGTGAGAAATATACAACTTATCTCTCTCTTCAAACACAATTCTTCCTTTTTCACTTCCTAACATCCTTTTTCTTTTATTTACGTTAAGAGAGAATATCCAAAAATAAATCGCTAAGGGAAAGGCGTTAAGAGAGAGTATCCAAAAATAAATCACTAAGGGAATGGTGTTAAGGGAGAATATCCAAAAATTAATCACTAAGGGAAAGACGTTAAGGGAGAATATCCAAAACTAAATCACTAAGGTACAGGCGTTAAGGGAGAATATCCAAAACTAAATCACTAATGTAAAGGCGTTAAGGGAGAATATCCAAAAATAAATCGCCAAGGGAAAAAGGGAGCTTGAGTATTTTACAACATTTTCCATAACAGAATAACCATCCACTCATCCAATTACTTTCCTGTCAATTAGTTCATGTTATTCATCCATCCACCCACCCATCCATCCATCCACCCACCCACCCATCCATCCATCCACCCACCCATCCATCCATCCACCCACCCACCCATCCATCCATCCATCCACCCGCCCACCCATCCATCCACCCACCCACCCATCCACCCACCCACCCATCCACCCAACCATCCATCCTCTTTCCTCCCGTCTTCCTCCATGTCATATTTTTCCTCCCTTGCCTCCGTGCTGTATCTCTCCCTCCTTCCCTCCCTCCCTCCCTCCGTGTCGCCAGAGGGAGGGAGACAGATGATACCACAGAATCTCCCTCCCTCCCTCCCTCTCTTCTTTTATTATTTTTCCTCCCTTCCTCCCTCTTCGTTTTCTCTCCCTCTCTCTCATTCTTTCTTCTCCCTCTCTTCCGCCTCTTCATCCTCGTCTTCCTTCTTTCCTTCTTTTCTCCTCCTCCTCCTCCTTCTCTCCCTTCCTTCAATAATCCCTCTTCCTTCTCCAATGCACCATCCTTCCCTCCTTCCTTCCCTCTCTTCTTCCTTCCTTCCTTCTCTCTCTTCTTCCTTCTTTCCTTCCTTCTCTCCTTTCATCCATCCTTCCTTATTCTCAATCCATTAATATGAACACACAATCCTTCCATCTTCCCTTTCCTTCCCAGTTTAGTTCCTCCTCCTTCGTTTCTTACCTTCCATTTTCTTCCTTACCTCTCCTTTTTCCTTCCTTCATCTACTTCTTACCCTCTTCCTTCTCTCCTTCCTTCATCTTCTTTCTCTCCTTCCTTCCTTCACTATCCAACCTACCATCCCTCCCTCCACTCTTCCTCCTTCCTTCTCTAACTTCTCCTTCCCTCTCTCTCATTCCTCCTTCATTCATTCCATCTTCCTTCCTTCCATCCTCCTCATTTTCCTTCATTCCATTCTTCGTCCTTCAATCAGTCCAGCCATCTTTCCTTCATTTCCTTCTGTCTTTCCCATCTCTTCTCTTCTCTTCTCCCTTCCTTCTCCCTTACCTTCCATTCCTTCCCTCCTTCGTTATCCTTCAGCTGGTTCCTTCCTTCCTTCCCTCCCTCCCTCCTCTCTCTCCTTCCTCCCTCTCTCCTCTTCTATCCTCTTTCCTTATGTTTCTATTATCCATTTCCTTCCTTCTCTCCTTCCCTCCTGCTTCTTTTCCTTCCTACCTCTTCCTCGTCCACCTCATTCCTTCTCCCTCACCTCTCCTTCCATCCTACCTCCTTCCACTTCCCTTCCTCCCTCTCTCATCTTTTACCCTCCTTCGTTGTTTCACTTACCCATTTCTCTCCCTCCCTCCTTCCTTCTCCCTCTCTCCTTTCTTCTCCCTCTCTCCTTCCTTCTCCCTCCCTCCTTCCTTCCTTCTCCCTCCCTCCCTTCCTTCTCCCTCTCTCCTTCCTTCCCTCCCTCTCTCCTTCCTTCCCTCCCTCCCTCTCTCATCTTGCACCCTCCTCCTGTTTCACTTACCTATTTCCCTCCCTCTCTCCCTCCTTCTCCCTCACTTCTCTCCTTTTCTCCCTCCCTCTCTGCCCTCCTTCCTTGTTTCACTTACCTATTTCCCTCCCTCTCTCCTTCTTTCTCCCTCACTCCTCTCCTTCCTTCTCCCTCTTCTCTCCTTCTCCGTCACTTCTCTCCTTCCTT
>NC_137018.1:51460684-51465684 GCF_032717465.1 Coenobita brevimanus
AGGTTGGGCAGTGGGTAGGTAGGTAGGTGGATATGTAAGTAGGAAGCTCACGTGCGTGAGGACATTAGTGTCTGCCTTGACCCCCCCCCGTTGGTAAGTAGGCCTGTAAGTAGACCAGTTAGCCAGCAGGTAGGTAGACTGGTTCGTAGGAGACTGGTAGGTACTTACACAGGATAGTAAAAATGATGGTAGGTATTCAGACAAACTGGTAGGTAGGTAGGTAGGCAAGCAGGTTGGTAAGTATTTAGGTAAGTGGGTGGGTGGGTGGGTAGGTAGGTAGGTCAGTGTGAGGCTAACGTAGGTAGGAAGGTAGGTAGGGAAGGAGGAAGCTGAGGGAGGAGGGAAGGAAGGAGGAAGTTGAGGGAGAAGGGAGGGAAGGAGGAAGTTGAGGGAGGAGGGAGGGATGGAGGAAGTTGAGGGGGGAGGGAGGGAAGGAGGAAGTTGAGGGGGGAGGGAGGGAAGGAGGAAGTTGAGGGAGGAGGGAGGGAAGGAGGAAGTGAGACGAGACATAAGTAGTTGGCAATAAAAAGGCTAGTATTTAGAGGGCGGCCTATAATTGGGTAGTTAAGTAGCAGAAACGATGATTGACAGAGTAGTGGGAGCTAAATTGATTGAGGGAATAGATAGATAGATAGATAGATAGACAAACTGTGGATTGATAGACTGATAGATAGACAAGACAGAAAAAGCTTGACAAACACCACAAACACCTTCCCCCCCATCTCTCCATTCACACACACACACACACACACACACACACACACACACACACACACGGGGGGGGGGGTAAGCCAGTTAGAGAGGCAGGCTGGTGAAAAGGCTTTACCCCTGATCCGCTTGGCTGTGATTAGCTCATTGGTGATAGTGGTGGTGGTGGTGATAGTGGTGGTGATAGTAGTGGTGGTGGTGGTGGTGGTGGTGAGGATAGTGGTGGTGATAGTAGCGGTGGTGGTGATAGTGGTGAGGATAGTGGTGATAGTAGCGGTGGTGGTGATAGTGGTGAGGATAGTGGTGATGGTGGTGATAGTGGTGGTGGTGATAAAGATGACTGGGAGAGAAGTGAGTGGTGGTGATGGTGGTGGTGGTGATAGTGATGGTGATAAAAGGGGTGGTGAAAGAAGATTGGGAGAGAAGTGAGTGGTGGTGATGGTGGTGATAGTGGTGATAATAGGAGTGGTGGAGAAAGAGATGACAGAGGGAGAAGAATCTAGGTGGTGGTGGTGAGTGATGACTGGCTGTGGTGATGGTGAAAAGTGGTGATGGTGATAATTTTGTACTGGTAGTGGTGATAGTATTGGTAATGAGGTGGTGGTGGTGATAGAGGTGGTGGTGGTGAGATGGGTGATGAAAGTGGTGACTGTTAGTGGTGAGTGGTAGTGACAGTAGTAATTGTAACAGCAGGGTGGTGGTAGTGATGAGGGTAGTAGTGATGAAAGCTATGGTGGTGATGGTGATAATGGTGACAGTATATGCCATAGTTAAAGGTGATGGTGACAGTAATGGTGATGAGGAGGGTGGTACTTGTGATGATAGTGAAGGCAGTGGTCGTGATAGTGGTCTGGGGAGTGATGATGGCAGTAGTGGTGAGAGTGATGATGGAAGTAGTGGTGATGATGATGGTAGTAGTGGTGATGATGATGGAAGTAGTGGTGATGATGATGGTAGTTGTGATGATTGACGGTGGTGATACAGAAGAATAGATGAGATGTTAATGATGGTAGTGGTGATAATGATGGTGGTGTGGTGATTGTGGTAGTGATGGTAGTGGTGATGGTGATGGTGGTAGTCTTAGTGGTGATAGTGGTAGTGATGATGGTGATTGGTGATAATGATGGTGATAGTGGTAGTGATGATGGTGAGTAGTGATAAAACGAGGAAGAGTGGTGAGGGATAGTGGTGACAGTGGCAGTAATATTGGCAGTGATGACAAGTAGTGATGATGATGGTGGTATGGTGGTGATAGTGATGGTGGTGATATGGATACAAAGAAACAAACAGCAAACAAACAGATACAACAAAATACAAACAGACAGAAGACAGCAACAGGACTAATGGCTGTTTGGGGATTACGACTACAACTCTCTCTCTCTCTCTCTCTCCTTCTCTCTCTCTCTCTCTCTCTCTCTCTCTCTAATTTTGTAAAGCTAATGATGACAAAAGGTGTAATACAGGTGATATGAGAGGTCAGGATGTCATTAGGAAGATAATTGGGGTAATTATATGAAGGTCAAAGTAATTACACGGGTCATTTAAGATTTCCCAGGCAGTAGAAACAATTAAACAGGTGAAAGAGAGCACAGGTAGGCTAATTAAGGGTACCGGTAATACAGGTAAATCCATAGGTACATACAACACCTGGAGATCAAGGTGTAGTATGATACGGGTGAGTAAAGTAATTAAGGAAGTCAAGCAGGTAACTACAGGTGTACACATTATAAGGTGGTGGAGGAATTATTATTATTATTATTATTATAATTATTATTATTATATTATTATCATCATCATCATCAAAAGCAGGTATCAAACCAAACACGGTCACACACACACAGCGTAACTAGAGGTGCACCTGACTCACCCTGTAGCCTCCCAGGTGACGCACAAGACAGGTGAACTTCGCGTCACGTCCTCTGGCCACCGTCACGTTGGCTACGGGAGCGGTGAACTGCGGGGAGAAGCTGACGGCTGGGGAAGAAGAGGGAGACTGTGTTAATTTGCGGACATTATATTCAACTTACAGATAGACAGAGATAAACCAATAGATAGATATACACCGATAGATACATATAAACCGATAGATAGACGTAAATAGATAGAAGAAAAGGTATGTTAATTAGGCAACAGTGTTTGTTATTAGACTACACAACAATATAAACAAAGGGGTAGCCATTTTCTTTCCGAATCTACGCATGTTAAAAAAAATATATCCCCCCCCTCCTTCCTTTTCCTTTACCCACACAAGCTATCTATCTATCTATCTATCGCCAGACGCCTCAAGCCCATAAGGGGTGGCCACAAGCAAATCGCCTCCACGTCGCCCTGTCCCTGCGCCATTTCACTGCCCTCACCCCAGGTCACACACCCCACCCTCTCTCATATACCTCTCCACTCCATCCCTCTACCACATCCCCGGCCTCCCCCTTCCTTTTCCTCCACTTCCACCTCACTCACATACACTCTCCTCGTCAGTCTCTCGCTCTCCGTCCTCTCCACACAAGAGTTCACCTACACTCTGTTCACTTTAGGCGTCAAAATGCTAGGCTGTGGAGTCGGTACGCAACACACACGACCCCGACCCTGACTTCAACTCCGACTTCTTCATTTCTTGCGTCCGACCCGACTCCTTCGACTTTCTCTACGATAAACCTTCCATGCTGGGTCTTCACTACTTTGCACCTCTCAAAATCCCCACGTCACACCTTACAGACACTGGCAGACGCTTACATGTCGCCAACCATTCCGTTCCTAATTATTTCGTATTAAAGAAACTCACCGCTAGATTACAGGAACGAGAAATTACCCAGACACGTTGACTCAGAGGGAAATTTGCTGATGGTGGTGTCTGTTTACATTCTGGTCTTGTCGTTCTGTTGATAGATGGCAGCAGCTGTGTTTATGTTCAACAGAAACGAAGAACAGAGAACAACAAATAGGTCCTAAATACAATGTGGAGAGAGAGAGAGAGAGAGAGAGGGAGAGAGAGAGAGAAACAGCTGCAGCAAAAGGTAACAGCTTCACATTCCATCCACATCATGTTTAAACTTTATGCAGTGGTGGTCGGGGTGGAAGTCGGGGAGGAGTCGGGACCTTTTACCGACTCCGACGCCGACTCCACAGCCCTGTCAAACTGTCACCTCTTCATCTTCAACAAGGTAACAACTGAATATGGCGCTAGTCACGATGAAGTGCCATGGAAAGGATGCTGAGTCGTGGTATACCATTATTTTGCAACTGCGCGACGAGAATCAAGTTGCAGTAGGACGAAAATCTCCCTGTGGTTTAAGTGAATGAATTATAGGTAAGTTAAATATTCAAAAATCTTATATATTGTAAAGTCTACGGTTTGCACGGCTGGTTCAAATTTGTACAGGAGTAATGATAACACACACACACACACACACACGAATATGCAGTTCCCAGTATAGCAAAATTCCTCCCTCACACACACACACACACACACACACACACGAATATGCAGTTCCCAATATAGCAAAATTCCTCCCTCACACACACACACACACACACACACACACACACACCACTACCACCACCACCCACTTCGATGTGAGGGGTGTGTCTGCTACTAGTGAAAATTTTCCAGCCGCTTCACCTCGTCCACTTCCACTTCACCTCGTCCACTCCCACTTCACCTCGTCCACTCCCACTTCACCTCGTCCACTCCCACTTCACCTCGTCCACTCCCACTTCACCTCGTCCACTCCCACTTCACCTCGTCCACTTCCACTTCACCTCGTCCACTCCCACTTCACCTCGTCCACTTCCACTTCACCTCGTCCACTCCCACTTCACCTCGTCCACTTCCACTTCACCTCGTCCACTTCCACTTCACCTCGTCCACTCCCACTTCACCTCGTCCACTCCCACTTCACCTCGTCCACTCCCACTTCACCTCACCTGGAAGCGCAGTAATTCAACCCTATGCGATCCAATTCTAACTTTATCTCACTTCCCCATAATTCATGAAAATCTATGTCTATCTATCTATCTATAGCCCGACGCCCTACTCCTGCAAAGGGTGGCCGCAGACAAAACGCCTCCAAGTAGCTTTGTCACCCACCATTGGACTGCCCTTCCCCCAGCTCACTCCCCCCTCCGGCATGAAGAATACGGGCTGGAATGGGAGACTCCTTTAAATCACAGAGGTCACAGGAGAGTTGACGGGCAGCTGGTGATTGCGGAGAGTAAATCACGTGACTCGTTGAAGCAGGCGAGTAGTTTGCTTAAATAACGCTACATCGCCGTTATTATTGATCTCCGGCGGA
>NC_137018.1:51470684-51473184 GCF_032717465.1 Coenobita brevimanus
ACAGATAGACGAGAGAGAGAGAGAGAGAGAGAGAGAGAGAGAGAGAGAGAGAGAGAGAGAAATGACAAATATATAGACTGACAGACACAGATGGACAGACAGACTAGAGAGAGAGAGAGAGAGAGAGAGAGAGAGAGAGAGAGAGAGAGAGAAATGACGAATATATAGACAGATAGACTAGAGAGAGAGAGAGAGATGACAAATATATAGATAGATAGACTAAAGAGAGAGAGAGAGAGAGAGAGAGAGAGAGATGGGGGGGGCGCCTCTCCACAGTCGGAAGTCTATTGTTGTAATTTTCCCCAGACCAAGTGTATCATGTGGGGGTTACACACACACACACACACACACACACACACACACACGTACACACAAACACACACGTACATACATACAAATACACACACACACACGTACATACATACAAATACACACACACACACACACACACACGTACACACAAACACACACACGTACACACAAACACACACACGTACATACATACAAATACACACACACACACACAGTATTCACAACTACAATGATAAAAAAAACTAAAAAAACACACAAACAAACACAGCCTTCAACAACCACCAATATATCAACCATAATTCTCTCTCTCTCTCTCTCTCTCTCAGCCACACAATTAAACGTCTCTCCATCTCGCTGTCTTTTCTTCTCCCATCAATTTCCATTCTCTCTCTCTCTCTCTCTCTCTCTCTCTCAGCATCTGTCCTCCTCCTCCCCAATCCTCCTACCCATCATCATTCTGTTACTTCCTCTCTCTCTCTCTCTCTCTCTCTCTCTCTCTCACACACACACACACACACACACACACACACACACACACACAATCCTTCTTTCTTTTTCATGCCGGATTACAAGAGGTGGTAGGTAGGGAGAAGGGCTGTGTGTGTTTCTATATCCCCTACTGCTCCTTACACACACACACACACACACACACACACACACACATACACACACACACACACACACAGTAGGTCTCTTACTGTTCCTACACTCTCTCTTAATACCATCTTCCCCCCCTCCTCCCCCCTCACTCCCTTTTATATCCTCTCTCTCTCTCTCTCTCTCTCTCTCTCCTTTTCAATCCTCCCATTCTTATCTGGATCTCATAATACTGGATACCACAGTCACGATCTTCTCAATACAGAGAAAAAAAAACTAATATGTCTGTTTTTGCTTTCCTTTGTACTCTTCCCCTCTCTCTCTCCTCCCTCCCTCATCTCCTCGTCCCCTCTCATTTCCTCCTCCTCCTCCCCTCTTCCTCTTCGACCTTACTCACTTCTCTCCCTCCCCTCTTCATCACCTACTTATGTCCCGGCCTCTTCTTTCCCTTTTCCCCTCTCCCTCTCCCCTCTTTCCCCTTCCCCTCTTCCTCTCCCCTCTTTCCCCTTCCCCTCTTTTCCCCTCCCCTCCCCTCCTTTCCCCTCCCCCCCTCTACCCTCCCCTCACCCTCCATCCCCCGTCCTTCGCCATCTCTCCTCCCCATCCCTTTCCTTTCCCTTCCTCTCCCTTCTCCCCCCGCCCTCCCCTCTCTTTTCCCCTCCCCTCCCCTCCCCTCATCTGGGTGGTCAGCGAAGCAGGGAAAGAACTAATTAAGAGGTAGAGAGGCGATGCTCGTTTAGGAGGTGATGATGGAGGAGGGGAAATGGATGTGAGGGGAAATGAAGAGCCAGAGAGATGAGGGGAGGGGAGGGGAAAGGAGGGGAAGGTAGAGAAAGATCGATTGCTTAAAAGAGATGAAGGGAAGGGAGAGAAGGTGATGATGGAGGAGGGGAAATGAAGGTGAGGGGAAATGAGGAGCCAGAGTGATGAGGGGAGGGGAGGGGAAGGTAGAGGCAGGAGGGGAAAGATCAATGACAGAAAAAGATGACTAAGCAAGGTATGGGAAGGTAATGAAGGGTGAGGGGAAATGAAGTGATGAGGGGAGGGGAAGGGAGAGAGATGGAGGAGGGGTGGAGGGGAAGAAATGAGTTAGGGAAGGATGAGGGGAAGAAGACGATGGAGGATAAGGAAACGTGGGAGGTGAGGGGAAATGAAGAGGCCTGAGTGATGAGGGGAGGTGAGGGGAAGGGAGAGAAAGCTAGTGGGATGGATGGAGAGAAAGGGGAAGAAAGGGGGAAGGAGAGGAGATGACAGGAGGGGACGGAGTGGAGAATGAGGGGAAATGAAGGTGAGGGGAAATGAGAGAAATGAGGGGAGAGGAGGATGGATGACGAGGGGAGGAAGAAAATGGGAGGAAACATGCCAGAGGGGAGGAAAGGGGAGGAGAAAAAATGGATGAGGGGAAATGAAAAGACAGCGATGAGGGGAGGTGATGGAAAGAAAGGGAGGGGAAAGAGAGATGAAGGTGGGAGGGGAGGGGGAGGGATGGAGGGAGTGAAGAGAGGAAAGAATAATAAGAGAGAGAGAGAGAGAGAGAGAGAGAGAAATGAAGAACAAGAGGAAGGCGGTGAGGAGAAATGAAGAGGGGAGA
>NC_137018.1:51480684-51488184 GCF_032717465.1 Coenobita brevimanus
CATGTGCGTAAACGTGATATATATTATGTATGTGCGTGCATACATAATATATATCACGTTTACGCACATGGGATGCATACACAGATTCATGTACATGGGAGATACTTTGGTGCACACATGACAGATGGATGTACTTCAAGAAACAAGGGATGAGGCTATGGCACACCTAATGTCTGACTTGGCTCATATCTCTGACTGGGGTAAAAATAATATGGTTGTCTTTAATGCTTCTAAGACTCAGTTCTTACACCTATCAACCCGACAAAATCTTCCACAGGTATACCCACTAATGTTTAATAATATTCAGATTAATCCTGCATCATCCTTGAACATGCTTGGGGTTTCATTTACTCGGGACTTATCTTGGAAAGATCATATTACATCTCTTGTAAAATCTGCTTCCAAGAGATTGGGTGTGCTAAGCCGACTCCGCTCTTTCTTTACCCCTGCACAATTGTTGACTCTATACAGGGGTTTTATCCGCCCCTGTGTGGAGTACAACTCTCATGTGTGGGGAGGCTCCCCACATACAGCTCTTCTCAATAGGGTGGAGTCAAAGGCTTTTTCGTCTCATTAACTCTCCTCCTCTTACTGACTCCCTTCAACCTCTGTCTCTTCGCCGCACTGTTGCATCTTTATCTCTTTTCTATCGCTACTTTAATGGTCACTGCTCCTCTGAACTGTCTGCTTGCATTCCTCCACCTCTACGACGGGCGCGTAGCACCCGTCTGGCAGCAAACTCTCATCCCTTTTCTGTCCAACTCTCTAATGCAAGAGTTAACCGTTACTCCCAGTCTTTCATTCATGCAACAGGTCAGCTCTGGAACTGTCTCCCTCTGTCTGTATTTCCTCCTGCCTATGATCTCCAGTCTTTCAAACGCAGTGTGTCCAGGCATCTCAAAATGATCGGATCTTGAATTTGGCTCTCTATTGTATTTTGTTTTTCTCTTGGAGGGAACTGTTACTGCGGGCTCATGGCCTTTGGTTCCTTCTTCCTCGCATTAAAAAAAAAAAAATGTATCCTGTGAACGTTTCCATGTGCGTATATCTACCGTGAACGTGAGAGTCCATGTATGTATCCTGTGTACGTTTTAGTAGGTGTAAATCTACTGTATGTGCGTGTGTATGAGCGCATGTATGTATCCTGTGTGCGTTTCCATGTGTAAAGTCTAGCGTGTGTGTGCCTGTGTGTATGAGCGCATGTGTGTATCCCATGTGCGTTTCCCTGTGTGGACGCGTGTATGAGCGTATGTATGTATTTCGTGTGCGTTTCCGTGTGTGTAGATCTACCGTGTGCGTGCGCGTGCGTTGCGTGTGACCTCAAACAGACGCACAACTTTGAGAGGGGGAGCCTGCCTGAGTTTTTTCATTATCAGCGGCTGTCCTCTTTAGTTACCCCTCCACCCCCTCCCTGCACTCCGTTTTCTATTATTTACCACTCATTTCCACTTCATTTCTACATCATTTCCATTCATTTTACACCAGTTTTGACTTTTCATATCACATTCATCTCTTCTTCATTCCAAACCCACTTTCTTTTCATACCAATTTAGTTTTTTTTTCAATATTTTTTTACCCATTAGTTACACCCTCCTGCATTCCATTTTCTATCATTTAGGTTACACTTCGTTTTGCTTATTTTCAAACCTATTTCACTTATTTTTAAAACCAATTTCAGTTCCCATGCCAATTTTTACCTTTCCAAAAATTAATTGTATTTTTTTTTAAATAGTAAGTTCATCGTTTATCATACTTATTTTTTTTTTCATATAATTTAACCCCCCCCCCCAGCCAAGGATAAGATGGAGGGATGGAGTGCAGTGGTATATGAGAGAGGGGGGGTGTGAGCTGGGAGCAGGGCAGTGAAATGGCGGGGGACAGGTCGACATGGAGGCGATTTGTTTGTGGCCACCCCTTTCGGGATTAAGGCGTCTGGCAATAGATGGACTATTATCTGGCCTAAAATTGCCATCTCTTCACCTCCAATGCTGAGATGTTGCAAGCGATTAACAAAGATACAGAATGCTAGTCACGAAGAAGTGCCACTAAGCTACGTGGAAGTCTGCAAAAGGACGAATATCTGAGCCAAGTTTGAGTAGTAGTAGTAGTAATAGCGGTAGTAGCGGTAGTAGTAGTAGTAGTAGTAGTAGCAGTAGTGGTTATAGTAGTAGTAGTAGTAGTATTGTAGTAGTAGTAGTATTGTAGTAGTAGTAGAATTAGTAGTAGTAGTAGTACTGTATCTATAGTCGTAGTAGTAGTAGCAGTTATAGTCGTAGTAGTAGTAGTAGTTATAGTCGTAGTCGTAGTAGTGGCTGTATAGTCGTAGTAGTAGTAGCAGTTATAGTCGTAGTAGTAGTAGTAGTTATAGTCGTAGTCGTAGTAGTGGCTGTATAGTCGTAGTAGTTGTAGTAGTAATAGTAATAGTAGTAGAGAAAAGAACAACAGTATAACATTAAGTGCTTTGGGTTTGGCTTGTGAGGCGGGGGTGAAGGTAATACTGATTCTCTCTCTCTCTCTCTCTCTCTCTCTCTCTCTCCATTAACACCTCCCCTCCAAAATCTGCGAGAGAAGGGTGACGTACTCTCTCTCTCTCTCTCTCTCTCCCCCAGTATACTGAGGTGAGATTTGGGGTGTTGTAATTTCTCTCCCCTTCCTCATCATTCTCTCTCCCCTCCCTCCCTTCCTCCTCCCCTCCCTCTCTCCCTATCCCACGCATTGACAGAATTGAGGGCAGCATATAAATTCTCTCTCTCTCTCTCTCCTTCCATTTTTTCTTTCCTACCCATCTTCCTCTCTCATCCCCTCCCCTCTTCTTCCTTTCCCCTTTTCCTTACTCTTACCCATCCCTACTTTCTCTCTCTCTCTCTCTCTCTCTCTCTCTCTCTCTTTCTCTCTCCATTCCCCTACACTGTGATATGAGGTGTGAACTGCACTCTTCCTCTCTTTTTCACCCTCTCTCTCTCTGTCTCTGTCTGTCTGTCTCTCTCTCTCTCTCCCTCCCTCTCATCTCTCCCCTAACCACCTTCTCTCCCCTCTCCCTCTTCTCCCCTCCCTCATATCCCCTTTCTCTCTTTCTCCTCCCCCTTCCTCTCCTCCCTTCCCTCCACTCCCCCTCCCCCTCTCCCCTTCCCTCTCGTCAATTTCCAGTATTTTTTTTTTTCCTTCCTGAGAGAGAGAGAGAGAGAGAAAGAGAGAGAGAGAGAGAAACTATCAAATTCTCCTCCCCCTCCCTTCCCCTTCCCTCCCCTCCCTTCTTCCCTCTCCTCCCCTCCCCCCTCCCCTCACCTGAGCTAGTTAAGGGGAGCAAGTCGTTAGGGGGGGTAATTGCCCCTCTATGGTGGAGGGGGGAAGGGGGGAGGGGGAGGAAAAAGGGGAGGATTGAGAGAGAGAGAGAGAGAGAGAGAGAGAGAGAGAAGAGGGGTGAACAGATTGAGAAGGCTAATAGAAGGGGATGTAAGAAGGGAAAGGAAGGTGTGTGTGTGTGTGTGTGTGTGTGTGTGTGTGTGTGTGTGTGTGTGTGTGTGTGTGTGTGTGTGTGTGTGTGTGTGTGAGAGAGAGAGAGAGAGAGAGAGAGAGAGAATCTCGGATTAAACAATTCTCTCTCTCTCTCCTTGTGTTCATTTCCACTACATTAAATACCACCACAACTACCACAATCACCACCACCATACCACCAACTACCACAACCATCAGACACCTTCCTACCAAAAGTACCAGTCACACCACTACCACAACTACCAGGACAATACTTTACCACCACAACCACAACTACCACGACAACACTTTACCTACTACAACCACAACTACCACCACCACTACCAGGACAATTTTCATCACCACAACTACCACAACAATGTCTACCCTCACCACAACCACACCCACCACAAGTCTTTCCCTCCCCTCACCACAACTGCCACGACACCAATCACTACTACCACAACTACCACCACACCTACCACGAGAATTTTTTTCCCATCCCAACCACAACTACCACGACAGTCTGTTACCCACTACAACCACACCATCCACCACTACCACAACTATGACGAGTCTGTTACCCCCTACAACCACACCAACCACCACCACCACTACCACAGCTACCACCACTACCACAACTACCACCACAGCTACCACCACTACCACCACAGTCTTTTCCTTTGGGTTTTTGCATAAAGTGGAATTCCAATACCTCAATGGAAGTTCACCTAATCTTTTACTTAAGGAGGGAGGGAGGGAGGGAGGGAGGGAGGGAGGGGGAGGAGAGAAGGGGGAGGGGTGGTAAAAGAGAGGGGAGAGAGCGAGGGGGATGGTGAGGGGAAAGGGAGAAGATAGTGAGGAATGAAAGAGGGGAATGGAGAGAGGGGAGGAGAGAGAGAGAGAGGGAAGGGAAAGGAAATGGGTGAGAGAGGGAAGGGAAGGGAAATGGGTGTGAGAGAGAGAGAGAGAGAGAGAGAGAGAGAGAGAGAGAGAGAGAGAGAGAGAGAGAGAGAACACTAAAACACACACACACACACACACACACACACACACACACACCAAGCGAAATGCAATACCCACACATCCTATAAAGAAAATAAAGAAAAAGAAAACGGTGACCAAAGACAAACAAAACAAAAGGAAAGACAAACAAACAAAAATCATGCGAGTACAAAGACAGGAAAACAAACAAGAAAAACAAAGAAAGGAGAACAGAGGCAAAGACAGACAGACACACACGCACACACACACACACACACACACACACACACACACACACACTAGACACGACGTACACATCACACACACACACACACACACACACACACACACACACACGACACGACGTACACATCAGATACACACACACACACACACACACACACGTAAAAACACAGCCATGAGAGAGAGAGAGAGAGAGAGAGAGAGAGAGAGAGAGAGAGAGAGAAATAAAACCCTGAAATAAAGATAAAAAATAAAGGAAAATGTACTTATTTAAAATTCCATCTTAATTTTGGAGTGTGACTTTTGACCCCTTAGAATTCAATAGATAGATAGATAGATAGACAGACAGACAGATATAAACAGAGATAGATAGACAGATAGATAAGATATAGATAGATAGATAGATAGACATAAGATATAGATAGATAGATAGATATAATACTTTTTTTTACTTCGTTCACCACCAGACGATTTTATTCTAAGTTCAGGACGTCACTATGATGCTGAATAAAATCGTCTAATAAATCGTAATAAAAATAATAATGACGACAAGAAAGACTGGTAATAATAATAATAATAATAATAATAATAATAATAATAATAATGGAAGACAGACACAGCCAATATTTGTATTAAACTACCCCCCCTCGTTATAAAGGTGGGGGGGGTAATAAAATGAAGTAGTGTGCCCTTACCTCACGAGAAAATGGGACGCGGTGGCTCATAGAAAACGGGTGGTGAGTGTGGGTCAGCATTACGTAAACAAAGTGATATTTATATGTAATGTTCGGGGGTGGGGAGGGGAGGGGAGGGGAGAGGGAGAGGGAAGGGAGGGGGAAGTAATTTGGGAGGGGAGGGAGGGGGAAGGGAGGGGGAGGGGAGGGAGGGTGAAGGGAGGGGGAGGGGAGGGAGGGGGAAGGGAGGGAGGGGGAAGGGAGAGGGAGGGGGAAGTAATTTGGGAGGGAGAGGGAGAGGGAGGGGGAAGTAATTTGGGAGGGGAGGGAGGGGGAAGGGAGGGGGAACGGAGAGGGAGGGGAGGGAGGGGGAAGGGAGAGGGAGGGGGAAGTAATTTGGGAGGGGAGGGAGGGGAAGGGAGAGGGGCGTTTGGGAGGGGAGGGAGGGGGAAGGGAGAGGTGATGTAATTTGGCAGGGGAGGGAGGGGGAGGGAGAGGGGCGTTTGGGAGGGGAAGGGAAGGGAAGAGGTGAAGTAATATGGGAGGGGAGGGAGGGGAAAGGAGAAGGAGGGGGAAGGGAGAGGTGAAGTAATTTGGGAGGGGAGGGAGGGGGAAGGGAGAGGGAGGAGAGAGAGAGGGGCGTTTGGGAGGGGAAAGGAAGGGGAGAGGTGAAGTAATTTGGGAGGGGAAGAAGGGAGGGGAGGGAGGGGGAGAGGGAAGGGAGGGGGAAGTAATTTGGGAGGGGAGGGAGGGGGAAGGAAGAGGGAGGGGAGGGAGAGTGGCGTTTGGGAGGGGAAGGGAAGGGGCGAGGTGAAGTAATTTGGGAGGGGAGGGGAGAGGAGGGGGAGGGAAGGGAAGGGAAGGGAAGGGAAGGGGAAGGAGGGGGAGGGAAGGGAAGGGAAGGGGATAGGTGAAGTAATTTGGGAGGGGGGAAGAGGGGATAAAAGAGGAGGAAGGGGAGGGGAAAATGGGTGGGGGATGGGGGAGAGAGGTGGGATAATCTTGGAGGGAGGAATGGGGAAGAGGGGAGAGAACGGAGGGGAGGGGAGGGAGAAGCAGGGAGGGGAGGGGTATTAACGAGGGTATGGGGAGATGAGAGAGGGGAGATGGGCATGAGGGGAGAGAAGGGGGAGGATGTGACAAGGAAGGAATAGGGGGGAGTGAATGGGGAGGGGAAAGAGAGGGGGAGGGGAGATGATTTAAGTGTGCCAAGGGAGAGGGGTGAGGGGGAGGGGGAAGGGGAGATAGGGAGGGGAGATGAGGACAGCAGAGAAGTGCAAAGGAGAATATCGTGGGGAGAGATGATGGGAGTAGAGGCAGGGGAGGGGAAGGAAAGGGGAGGAGAAGGGGGGGGAGGTTAAGTATGTCAGGAGGGGAGGGGAGGGGGAGGGGAGGGGGGACACGTCAATAAGATTCGAAAACCGGATGCCGGGGTGAATTGGGGGAGGGGGAGGGGGAGGGGAGGGGAGGTTAGTCTCGCTCTGGGGCTTAGTGGTGAGAGAGAGAGAGAGAGACCGCTCCAGTTCCTTCTTCCTAAACCCAAACAATATTATTTTAATTATTTATTTTATTTAAGTCATAGAAGCATCACAACATAGGACTTTTCTCCACTCATCTATCTATCTATCTATCTCTCTATCTATTCATCACTTCCATTCATCCATACGCTCATTCAGCCCTTATTCATTCACCTCTATATGCAGTCTTCCATTCATTCAACCATCCATCTATCAGTCTATCTATCCATCATCTATCTATTTCTATCTATCCATCCATCCATTTTCTAACTCTCCATCCATCCATCCATCCACTTTCCCTACCCCCCCCCTCACCTTTGCCACACTCCGTACATCTCCAGCATATGCAAGGAAGGGTATCCAGTCCACACTCTCCCCCTCTCAGTATTGAAGACGCGAAGGGAATACGTGGGTAAATTAAAAAAAAATGGAAATAACGAGAGAGAGAGAGAGAGAGAGAGAGAGAGAGAGAGAGAGAGAGAGAGAGAGAGAGAGAGATAATGCAGAAATTCAAGCACCATGAATTCCATAAGTTTTAAAATACTAATAAAAAAAAATCTATAGGAACCAAAATGACAAAAAAGAAAAAAAGAAAATGAAAACAAGAA
>NC_137018.1:51490684-51493184 GCF_032717465.1 Coenobita brevimanus
CCAATTTTGGCAGGGAAGTGTGTGTGTGTGTGTGTGTGTGTGTGTGTGTGTGAGAGAGAGAGAGAGAGAGAGGAGGTGCAGACCGAAGACGTGTTTAAACAAAAGACGCGGAAGTAACTTTAAAAGGGGCGAACCAGTCTTTCTGCTTTGCTATCCTTTATCACCTTCACGTCAGCGAATTATTCTGCACATAACACTTCGGTAACTTCATGAAATATTAATGATGATAATTATGCTGATGAGAAAAGTGTATAATATCCGAAATTTATTTAGATGTCGGAAATAAATCTATCTATCGGAAATAAATCGCTAAAGAAGAGGTGTTAGGGAACCCGCTGTCGCCTGGAATACGTCCCCCGAAAGACCATAGGGCGTCCCGCTGTTTGCCTCCCTTTGTATTCCTTGGTATTTAAAAAGGGAGGAGAGGGAGGGGTATTTAAAAAGGGAGGAGAGGGAGGGACATTTAAAAAGGGAGGAGGGGGAGGGGTATTTAAAAAGGGAGGAGGGGGAGGGGTATTTAAAAAGGGAGGAGTGGGAGGGACATTTAAAAAGGGAGGAGGGGGAGGGACATTTAAAAAGGGAGGAGAGGGAAGGACATTTAAAAAGGGAGGATTGTGAGGGGCATTTAAAAAGGGAGGATTGGGAGGGATATTTAAAAAGGGAGGAGAGGGAGGGGTATTTAAAAAGGGAGGAGTGGGAGGGACATTTAAAAAGGGAGGAGGGGGAGGGGTATTTAAAAAGGGAGGAGGGGGAGGGACATTTAAAAAGGGAGGAGGGGGAGGGGTATTTAAAAAGGGAGGAGTGGGAGGGACATTTAAAAAGGGAGGAGGGGGAGGGACATTTAAAAAGGGAGGAGGGGGAGGGGTATTTAAAAAGGGAGGAGGGGGAGGGGTATTTAAAAAGGGAGGAGTGGGAGGGACATTTAAAAAGGGAGGAGGGGGAGGGACATTTAAAAAGGGAGGAGGGGGGAGGGACATTTAAAACGGGAGGAGAGAGGGGCATTTAAAAAGGGAGGAGGGGGAAGGGTATTTAAAGAAGAGTATTATTGATGATGATGATGATGATGATTTTATTATTATTATTATTATTATTATTATTATTATTACTGAGAGTATTAAAAAGAACAGCAATACTGATGATGATGATGATGATGATGATGATGATGATGATGATGATGGTGGTGGTGGTGATGTTGGTGATGGTGATAGAGGTAGCGCTGGTTGAGGTCAATGGTGGTAATGTTGGTAGTGGTGATGGTAATGTTGATAGTGGTGGTGGTAATGTTGGTAGTAGTGATGGTAATGTTGGTAGTGGTGGTGGTAATGTTGGTAGTGGTGGTGGAAATGTTGGTAGTGGTGGTGGAAATGTTGGTAGTGGTGGTGGAAATGTTGGTAGTGGTAATGTTGGTAGTGGTGGTGGAAATGTTGGTAGTGGTGGTGGTAATGTTGGTAGTGGTAATGTTGGTAGTGGTAATGTTGGTAGTGGTGGTGGTAATGTTGGTAGTGGTGGTGGAAATATTGGTAGTGGTGGTGGTAATGTTGGTAGTGGTGGTGGTAATGTTGGTAGTGGTGGTGGTAATGTTGGTAGTAGTGGTGGTAACAACAATCCTCTCAAGACACTGCAAAGTTCCACCATACTTGAGAGGAGGAGGAGGAGGAGGAGGAGGAGGAGGAGGAGGAGGAGGAGGAGGAGGAGGAGGAGGAGGAGAGAGAGAGAGAGAGAGAGAGAGAGAGGGGGGGGATATGAGGACGGTAAATCGGAAGGGAAGGAAATGAGTGAAGGAGGTAATGAGAGAGAGTAAAATGAAGGAGAGAAAGACAGGCGTAGGACAGTAATGATGGAGGAAATGAAGGAGAGATGAATGGGGGAATGGAAGGAGAAAATATGAGAAGGTAAGAAGAAAAGAGGGAAGGTAGGAAGGAGGGAGGGAAGGAAGGAAGGAAGGAAAGGAACAAAAAAGAAAAAAAATGGATCGAAAGAAGGAAGAAAGAGGGAATAAGAATGGAGGAGAGCAAAGAGGGAGAAGGGAGGTAAGGAGGGAGGTAAGTAGGGAGGGAGAGAAGGAGGGAGGCAGGGAGGGAGAGAAGGTTCAGGCGCTCACTTGAAGAGTTTGTCGATTCTATGATCCAATTTAGTTTAATCCCATCCCCGACCCTCCACCACTTCCCTCCCTCACCCTCCACCACTCCCTCACCCTCTCCACCACTCTCCCTCACCCTCTCCACCACTCTCCCTCACCCCTCCTTCATTCCTCAGCCTCTCCTTCAGCCATCCTCACCCCTCCATCACTCTCTCTTATTTCTCCACTCCATCATCATTTCACTATCACTTCAACACTCCCTCACCTCTCCATCACTCCCTCATCTCTCCATCACTCCCACTCTCCCTCATTCCCTCCATCACTTTCTCGTGCCTCTCCACACTCCCTCATCCCTCTTCTAAGGTTTCTTCCTCCTTTCTTTCCTTCCTCTTCCCTCCTTCCTCTTCCTTCACCTCTCTC
>NC_137018.1:51498184-51500684 GCF_032717465.1 Coenobita brevimanus
TTAGCGATTTATTTCTGGATATGGCTGGTTAACATCCTATTGTACGATATTTAGGCAAAGTACGGCGATACTGGAAGGATTTAGGTAACACAGGACGGTATGGTGTAAAAAAACAAAATAAATCGCTTACGAAAAGGTGTTAGGGACAGAATCACATATCCAAAAAAGTTCACTGAAATCCACAAATATTTTTTTCTTTTAGATATCTTGTGGACAAAAAAGAAAAGAAAAAAAAAACAAAGGCTGAACCGGGACTCAGAATCAGACCATCACCAAAATTCAATCACCTCTTCCTCGTCCCACGTCCCACATATCCACAAAATTCTACTTAAAACCATCCATAAGTTTTTTAGATATTTCGTGGACAAACATACAGACAAACAGGGGTGAAAACATAACCTCCTCCATCTTCTCTGGCGGAGGTAAAGAAATAACAGAGGGGAGAGAAAGGGAAGATCAAAGGGGGAGAGGAAGAGAAAGGAGAGAGAGAGAGAGAGAGAGAGAGAGAGAGAGAGAGAGAGAGAGAGAGAGGCAAAGTGGAAGGTCAGGGAGGGAGGGGAGAGAAATAAGGGGAAAAGGGAAGATAGGGAGGAAATGAGGGGTGAGAGGAGAGGAAGGGGAAGGAAGAAGGGAGACAGGGTGAGGGGGAGGGAGGGAGGAGGAAAAATGAGAAAGGAAAGGGAGGGGAAAGGAGCGCATTGACCGGTGGGGAGGAAAGGGAGGAGGGAGAGGAAACCAAAAGGAGAGGGAGGGGAGAGAAGGAAAAGGAGGAGGGAAAGAGGTGGGGGGGAAAGGGAGGTGAAGGGAAGAGAGAAAAAGGGTGAGGGAGGGAGAGGGCGAGGGGAAGAAAGGAGGGAGGATGTGAGGGAGAGGGAAGGGAGGGGAAGAGAGCTAGGGAGGGAGGGAGAGAGAGAGAGAGAGAGAGAATGAAAGGGCGAAGAGAGAGGAGCAGGAAGAACGGGAGAGGGGAGAAGATGAAGGGGGGGGAGGGAAGGGGAGAAAAGAGTGAGGGGAGGGAAGGGGAGAATAAGAAAGGATGACGGGAGGGAGAGGGGAGGGGGAGAAAGGGTGAAAGGCAGAGAGAGTGAGGGTAGGGGAGGGGAGGAAAGAGTGAAGATGAGAGGGAGAGGGGTGGGGAGGGGAGGAGGGTGAATGGAGAGAGCGAGGGGAGGGAAAGGGAAGAGTGAAAGGGTGAAGGGAGGGAGAGAGAAGGGAGAAAGGGAGGGTGAGGTGAGAGTGGAGTGTTTGCTCAAGTGATTCTTAGTTAAGGCGCTCGTCTTGGGAGGGAGGGGAGGGGAGGGGAGGGAAATGGAGGGGAGGGGAGGGGAGGGGAGGAGAGGGAAAGATAAGAGGGAGGGAGAGGAGGGGAGAGGGAAAGATAAGAGGGAGGGAGGGGAGGGGGTAAAAAGGAGGGGGTGGATGGAAGGAAGGAAGGAAGTACAGAGAGAGAGAGAGAGAGAGAGAGAGAGAGAGAGAGAGACGGGGGTGGGGTACGTGGATAGACATGGAAGTGAGGGATTATGTACAAGATATAACAAGTGCTGCTCATATGGACGATGGAGGGAGGGAGGGAGGGAGGAGAGGAGGGAGGAAAGAGGGAGGGAGGGGGAGAAGAGGTATGGGAGTAAATGAGGGAGGAAGGGAAGGAGGGAGGAGAGAGAGAGGGAGTGAAGTATGGAGGTTGGTAAATGGAAGGATGGAAGACAAGAAAGACGAAGGGAAGAGAGAAGGGAGGGAGGAAAGTAAGGAGAGAAGGAGGAAGAGAAGGAGGGAAGGGAAGAGGTGTTAGAGATGGAGAGAGGAAGGAGAGACGGAAGGGAGGGGTGGAAAGGGAAAGAAGAGGTATAAGAAATAAAGGAGGGAAGGAAGGAAGGATGGAAGGATGGAAGGAAGGAAAGAAGGAAGGAAGGGGTGGGAAGGAAAAGGAGGGGCAGGGGAGGAAAGGCAAGGAATGTATGATGAATGGAGGAAAGAAGGAAAGACTGGAGAGAAAAATGGGTGAGAGGGAAGAGGAATGTACAGTAGAGGGAGGGAGGGAGGGAGGGAGAGGAGGAGGTGATGGAGGAAAGAGAGGATAAGGAGGAAACATGGAGGGGAGGGAGAAGAGGCAGAAGAGGGAGAGAGGACACAAGGTCGGAGGGAGAAAAAGGGAGGGGCAGGGAGAGGGAAAGTAAAGAATGAGGGAGGAAGAAATATGGGGGAGGAGGGGGAGGGAGATGAATTACGAGAGGATATGGGAGGGAGGGAGGGAGGGAGAGAGGGAGGGAGGGAGGAAAGGAGAGAGAGACAACAGGATGAAAAAATAAAAAATGACGGTAAAAGGTGAAGAAAAATGGAGAGAGAGAGAGAGAGAGAGAGAGAGAGAGAGAGAGAGAGAGAGAGAGAGAGAGAGAGCGCCCTTGTAACAGAAGTATCGGTCAACAGGAGGGCGTGTCAGTCTGTTTGTCCCCGTATAAGACGTACTCACACAGCCACGAAACTGAAGCAGGGGCGAAACTAA
>NC_137018.1:51505684-51518184 GCF_032717465.1 Coenobita brevimanus
CCTCAGTATCCTCTTCTTGTGTTTCCTGTCTGTCTGTCTGCCCCCCACTCCCCATCTCTCTCTCTCTCTCTCTCTCTCTCTCTCTCTCACACACACACACACACACACACACACACACACACACACACACACCACACACACACTTATGCACACCCATCACTGACACACACAGAATATTGCAACACATACACTTACACCAGTAGCATACATACACACTTATGAATACATCAACACACACACACACACACACACACACACACACACACGAGCCAATACACACAACTACACTCCATTCATACACCAATACACATTATACATCAATACCCCCATGACAAAGAAAACGGGAGGCTGTGTATTCAATCGAGGGTGTACTTATTTAAAAAAAGGAATTATTTATAGGTGAGAGACTGTGGCCTAAACACCTCTTCCTTAGCGATTTATTTTTAGATACGGCTGGTCAATACCCTTTTCTACGTTATTTATGCAGAGTATGGCAACGTTTGAAGGATTTATATCAGGGAAAGTAAGACAGAAAGGTGTAATAAAAAAATAAATCGCTCAAGAAAAGGTGTTAGGGAGCCTCCTTAACCAACGAGTGTCAATCTAGGAATTATAAAGAAAACTGTCTAACTTAAGCTATTTTTTTTCTTTTTCAGTTAGTAAGATTCTCTCTCTCTCTCTCTCTCTCTCTCTCTCTCTCTCTCTCTCTCTCTCTCTCACACACACACACACACACACACACACACACACAATTCATACACACAAACACCTACAGTACACATGTCAGTAAAGGCTGTGTGTGTGTGTGTGTGTGTGTGTGTGTGTGTGTGTGTGTGTGTGTGTGTGTGTGTGTGTGGTTCCGTGTCTGTCCTCCCTTCTTCATTCCACCTCTCTCTCTCTCTCTCTCTCTCTCTCCAGGGCAAAAAACAAACCGCCTAAAGGTAGCAACAGGGAGGATTACTGTAAATACCCCGGCCAAGGGATTTAACCTTTCTAATCCCTTTAAATGGTCTCTTTAATCCTGAATAAATCCGTCCGGTGGAAGTCACAGCAAAGGACTAAATCGCACTAAGGGATTTATTAAGTACGGTATTATTATTTATTGATTGATTTATTTTTATGTTTATTGAAGACTTTTTGGTGTTCTGTGGTGGGGAGAGAGAGAGAGAGAGAGAGTTCAAAAATAAAAAGATATATATACACTATCAAATGGTAATACTAAAGACACAAATTAACAGTGCCATAATTCACTAATTTTTATTGTCCACGTTTCTGTAAAAATCCAAAAAAATGAGGCGATTAAAAAAAAAAAAAAAAAAAACTACGGCATTCACACCCACGTTTAACATATGAGGCGATAAATGATGAATGAAACTCTAAGGTAATTTCACACCCACGTTTCGTATGAGGCGATAAACAGGGTAACTCTACGGTAATTACTCCCCAGGTTTCACAATAAGAGGCGATAAATAAGGTAACTCTACGGTAATTACTCCTCAGGTTTCACAATGAGGCGATAAATAAGGTAACTACGGTAATTACTCCCCAGGTTTCACAATGTGGTAATAAATAATGTAACTACGGTAATTACTCCCCAGGTTTCACAATAAGAGGCGATAAATGGGGTAACGCTACGGTAATTACCCCCACGTTTCACAATAAGGCGATAAATGGGGTAACTCTACGGTAATTACTCCCCAGATTTCACAAGAGGCGATAAATGGGGTAACTCTACGGTAATTACCCCCCACGTTTCACAAGTCTCCAAGTTACCCTGCCCGCGAATACTAATACTACTAATACTAATACTACGGGGGTAAAACTAATACTACTAATACTAATACTATGGGGGTTACCTGTCAAGAAACGATTACTTTCCTGACCATTCCCGACCGCAAATGGTATCCCTTGTGTGGTCAGCAGGATATGACGTGGAAGGAACAATTACTAACGCATGCAAGGACACACTACCACCACCAAAATCGGACACGCGAACCCGAGAGATAGACCGATAGATTGATAGACATAGAAAGATAGATAGATAGATACAGAGAGGGCTTTGATGAGCAATAGAAAGTGAAAGGGGGTGAAGTATAAGAAAGCGGAGGAAGGGGGAAGGGAGGGGGAAGGAAGGGGAGAGGGAGGAGAGAGAAGTGGGGGGAGATGGAGGGAGGGAAGGAAGTATGGAGATAAATATTACCACCTGTTGTCTACCCCTCCCCCTCCTTCTTACTCCAAGTTGAGAGAGAGAGAAAGAGAGAGAGAGAGAGAGAGAGAGAGAGAGAGAGAGAGAGGTGGGGGTGGGGGGTTCTAACTAAACACAGACCTGCAAGGATAACAGCGGAGAGAGAGAGAGAGAGAGAGAGAGAGAGAGAGAGAGAGACAGACAGACAGACAGACAGACAGACAGAGGTGAAAAGGAGGAGGAGGGTGGAAGGGGAGGGGAAGAGACAGACTGAGAGGGGGAGAAGAGGAGAGAAGAGAAAGAAAAGAGGGGAGAGGAAGGGGAGAAAGACAAATGAGGAAGTAAGGAGTCAGTGTGGGAGCAGAGGGTGAGGGGAGAAGCAGGGGGAGGGGGGAGGGAGGGGAGGGAGACAAACAGATGGGGGGGTTGAGGGTGAGGGGATGAGGGAAGGAAGAAAAGGGGAGAGAAAGGAGACATGAAAGAGAATGGGGAGGAAGGACAAGAGTAGGGGGGAGGGGGGAGGGGAGGGGAGGAGGAAGGAAGGAAGGGGAAGAGGGGGCAGTGACGGGAATGGAGGAGGAGGGACAAGAAGGGGAGGGGAGGGAGGGGGAAGGAGACAGACAGATGGGTAGGGGTGGAGGGGAGGGGGTGGGGGGGAAGAATAAAAAGGGGGAGGAGAAAAGGGGGAAAACAGGAGAATGGGGAAGGACAAGAGGTGAAGGGGAGGAGGGAGGGGAGGGGTGGGGAGGGAGGGGTGTTGGGGGAGGGGAGGGGAGGGGAGGGGGGAGGGCGGCAGGATAACACGAGCACTGTTTGCGTCGACTCTGCTTCAATTTAACTTCAATTACGCAAAACAAACATGGCCGCCATACCGAGACCCCTCAAAGGACACGGGGGGGGAGGGGGGAGGGGGAGGATAATACTGTAGGGGAGGGGAGGGGAGGGGAGGAAGTGACGGAGACAGAGGGATGATACTATGGTTGGCTACTGTTTGAGGGAGGGGGGAGGGGGGAGGGAGGATACTATTTTGGGGTTGGGGAGGGGAGGGGAGGGGAGTATGAATAACAGGTAGTACTATTCTTAAGTGGGAGTGGAAATGGGGGGGGAGAAGGGGGAGAATAGGAGGGGGAGAGGAAGAGGGAGGGGATGGGGAGGGGGTGACGGATATACGGATAATGATATTGTCAAGAGGCGGGAGGGGGAGGGAAGAGAGGGGAGGAGGGAGGAAGAGAGAGGGAGGAAGGGAGGGGAGGGGAGAGGGAAAGGGGAGAAAGAGAAAGGGAGGAGGGGGAGAGGAGGGGAGGGGAGGGATGAATGATACACGTGCTACTAAGGTACTGTTTGAGGGGAGGTGGGGAAGAGGGGAAGCAGGGGAGGGGGGAGGGGGAAGGACTGGAAAGGAAGAGGAGGGGGAGACAAGAATGTATTACCCTGAAGAGGAAGAAAAGAATGGAGAGGAGGAAGGGTGAGAGGGGAAGGAGGGGGAGGGGAGAGGAAGAAAAGGAAGAGGAAGGATGAGAGGGGAAGGAGAGAGAGGGGGGAGGAAGAAAAGGAAGAGGAAGGATGAGAGGGGAAGGAGAGAGAGGGGAGAGGAAGAAAAGGAAGAGGAAGGATGAGAGGGGAAGGAGGGGGAGGGGAGAGGAAGGAGAGGGAGGGAGGAAGAATGAGGGGAAGGGGAAAGAAAAAGAGGGAAGGGAAGGGAAAGAGGGGTGGGAAGGAGAGAAAGACAATAATGCTACAGAAAATGGAGGTAAAGAAGCAAAACAATTTATGATTTACTACGATTAAAGAAAAAAGAAAATGATTTAATATTAATAGAGATAATAGCATCTTAAAAGTAGCCTATTTTTTTAACTTTTTTTTTTTTGGATTTTGAGAGAGAGAGAGAGAGAGAGAGAGAGAGAGAGAGAGAGAGAATAAGGAGTGGACACAAATAAAACGCCTCCATGTCTCCCTGTCCCCCGCCATCTCGCTGCCCTGCCTCCAACCCCCCCCTCCTCACACACACTTCTCCACCCCATTCCTTTATCTCATCCTCGGTATCCCTCTCCCTCCCTCCACCTCACTCACATATACACTCTCCTAGTCAGTCTCTTCACAGGTTATTATATTACGCGTGTGTGTGTGTGTGTGTGTGTGTGTGTGTGTGTGTAGACCAAAGGGTTGCCAGACGAAGAGATGCACATGATTTATCCAGACTTTGAAAACAACAATAACAATAATAATAATAATAATAATAATAATAATAATAATAATAATAATGAGTAATAACGTCTTTGGTATTCATCTCTCTCTCTCTCTCTCTCATACACCTCCTGCTCTCTTCCCCCTCTCATACTCCTCTCTATTCTCCAATTTCACACGATACCTCTCTCTCTCTCTCTCTCTCTCTCCTTCATTCCCGTACCTCCTCCTCTACCCTCACCTCTCTTCTTTTTCCCCTCCCCTCCTCCTCTCTCTTCCCCTCTTCTCCTTCCTCTCGACTTTCCTTCCTTCCCATCTCCTAATTTCTCTCTCCTCCTCCCCTTCTCTCTCTCTCTCTCTCTAATAGTCTTAAGGGATACTTTTCTTGCTCAACACTTATCCTGCCTTCACCAATGTCCATAATTACTCTCTCTCATTATCTTTAATTATCTCTCATTAGCTCTCACACCATTTTTAATTACCCTTGCTCTAACTTTCACTCTCTCTCTCTTTCGGGAAATTGTTCATTATCTCTATCTCACTCTGTCTTCCTCACTTTCATAATCACTTCCTACCTACTTACCGACCTACCTACCTACCTTCCTTCTTTTGTCCTACCTACCTACCTCCTTTCCTTCAACTCAGCCTATGTAACTGCCTACCTATCCCCCTTCTTTGCCTATTCACCTACCTACCTACCTACTTACCAATCTACCTACCTACCTACTTACCTCCCTTCTCTCCGCAAGTGCTCTTCAATCTTAAACTTGTCAAATTCAGTCTCCTCTTCTCTCCCTCCTTCCCTCCCTCCTGTCATTCTCCTTCCCTCCACTTGTAAGACATTCTCTCTCTCTCTCTCTCTCTCTCTCTCATCCTTTTCCCCATACTATCTTACTGTCTGCTCCCCCCCCTCTCTCTCTCTCTCTCTCACACACACACACACACACACACACACTTTTCTCCCTACTGTCTATCTCACTGTCTGTTCTCTCTCCCCCCTCTCTCTATCATAAATTCCCCCCCTCACACACACACACACACACACACACACACACACACACACACACACACTACAATTAAAGCGTATTAAAACAAGCACCACAACTTGAGCACCGTCTTATGCTTCTTCTTGTTGTTGTTTGTTGTTGTTTGAGGGAGGAACTGATGAAAACGGCTTGTGTGCGTGTGTGTGTGTGTGTGTGTGTGTGTGTGTGTGTGTGTGTGTGTGTGTGTGTGTGTGTGTGTGTGTGTGTGTGTGTGCGTTTCTTTCACTAAAATGGACATGTCGACCTAATTCTTTATGTATTAGGTCGGGGTAAGTCCAGGAAGTGTCAGAAAAATATATATAAGAAAATGGCGATCACATGCGGCGCGATAGAGCGAAATTGTCAGAAATACCGACACGTGAAAATATGCAAAAATAATAATGTTTTCGACTTTTTGGTCATAATTGGGTCCTTGTGGGCTTAATTACGGTAATTACACAAAGATAATGATATTGGAAAGTATTTTGTAATGAAGAGGCTATTAGTCAGTCTCGTATATTTTTGCGGACTGGTATCTTATATAATTTACAGAATTGGCTACGACACTGTAACACCCAACATAATGATATTAAATTGGGTGATGATGATGATGATGATGATGAAGGATAATAATAACAATAATAGTAATAGTAGTAGTAGTACTATATCATCATCATCATCATCATTATTATTATTATTATTATTATTCCATACTACTAACCAACATCATCAAAATCGAAGAAGAAAATGAAAATGTTGATAATGATGATGGTGATGGCAGGAACATCAGTATTAATACCGTAATAATTATAATAATAAATAATAATAATAATAATAATAATAATAACAATAACAATAATCATCATCATCATCATCCGAACTTCCTTTCCCACCCTTGGGCCGGGTGAGGTGTAGCAATGTCCAGACAGCCCAAATTTGCCCAATCCAATGGGCCACGCTTCCATTCACTCACCATTCAAGCCCCTGGAATCCTGGCTCTATCGGATAATAATAATAATAATAATAATAATAATAATAATAATGAGACAATGACCATGACCTAATGTATATAAATGAATGTAATGGAGAGAGAGAGAGAGAGAGAGAGGAGGTAGGTGAGGGGGAGGGGAGGGGGGAGGGAAGAGAAACAGAAAGGAGGGGGAAGAGGGGGAGGCTTAGATAAACAGGGCTGCATTGGAGGGGGAGGGGGAGGAGGGGGAAGAGGGGGGGGACGTTATCTCTGTTTTGATAGTTGATGATCTGGAGGGAAGAAGGAGTCTCTCTCTCTCTCCCTCTCTCTCTCTCTCTCTTCACTAATAGGCTATAAAAAGACACCCACACAAACACCCCCCCTTTCTCTCTCCCTCCCTCCCTCCCTCTCTCTCTCTCTCTCTCTCAATTGGTCCTCAGGGAAGGGACAATCTAGCCTCTACGTACATCCCAATAAATAAAAAAAAATAAATGAATAAATAAAAATAATGAGGGTGATGGTAATGATGGGTGTAATTACTGTGGGCTAATGACCTCTCAATGTCCCTATCTCAGCTTCAGATGGACCTATTTAACAAGCTGAGGCAATTAGGGATCGTTAAGTATAGTAATTAGGGTGATGATGATGGCATGGTTTGGTCGGGGTGGGTGATGATGATGATGATGATGATAAGAGTAATAATAATGATGATGATGATGATGATGTGGTGGTGGTGGTGGTGGTGATGAAGATGATGATGGTGGTGGTGGTGGTGATGATGAAGATGATGATGTGATGGTGGTGGTGGTGGTGGTGGTGATGATGATGGTGATGGTGGTGATGATGATGACGATAATAATAATAATCATCATCATCATCATAATAATAATAACAATAATGAAGTTGGTGTCTCGAATATGTGGTATGAGTATTATTGTGAGCCTACGAGTTCTTACTATCTATCGGAAAATAATGATAGATAAACAGATACAGATTTAGATAGATACACGATAGATAGATAGACAGATAGATAGATACAGCCTCATAATTCGGTCAATTCCAAGTATGTATGGTTTTTGTGTGGTTTGGCAGGACTGAATGAAGCTGAGGAGAAATTATGATAAAGTCCGTACAGTCTCTACACTCCAGGCCGCCCCCTTCACCGTGCCTGGTATGGACGCACCCGGACTCACGAATCAAGGGAGCGACGGGAAATTTCTACAGGTTAATTATTATGCCGTTTACCTGTGTGGCATACCTTTTGGCACACAGCATCCTCTCTCTCCCTCACACTTAGCATCAGTAATTAGACCTGTACGAATAACTGCTTAACTATATATACAGTAGAGTGATGGAGGGTGAGGCTGGGGTTGTGAGGGAGGGAGTGGGTTAGAGGGTGAGGGGAAGTGGGTGAGGGTGAGGGAGTGTAGTGTTGGTGCTCATTATGGTAGTGAGGGAGGGAAGTGGAGGCTTGTGTCTCACTGATATTCAAACCATCCATTGTTCACACGCTTACACCCTCCTCTCTCTCTCTCTCTCACACACACACACACACACACATTACGTAACATCATCTCCCAACATCATCATCATCATCACACCCTTATTTGCCCCCCGTTTCTCATCATCATCATCCTTCTCCTCCTTTTTCTTCTACCTCCTCTTCCCTTCCTTCCCTCTTTTTCTTCCTCCTCCTCTTCCCTTCCTTCCCTCTTTTTCTTCCTCCTCCTCTTCCCTTCCTTCCCTCTTTTTCTTCTTCCTCTTCTTCCATTCTTTCCCCTTTCTCCTCTTCCCTTCCTTCCCTCTTTTTCTTCTTCCTCCTCCTCCCTTCCTTCCTTCTTCTTCCTTCTCACTCATTCCTTATCCTCTTCCTTTCCTCCTCCCTTTGTGATCTCCTCTTCCCCTCCTCCACCTTTCTCCTCCCTTCCTTCCCTCCCTTCCCTCCTTCCTCCCTCCTCGTTCCTTCCTTCCTTCCCTCTCCTCCCTCCTTCAAATACCTCCACTCCTCCTCCCTCCTCTTCATCTCCTTAAACAGACTGGAAGTGGTGATCCGTGAAGGGAGGAGGAGGAGGAGGAGGAGGCAGGGAGTGAAATAAGAGATGATGGAATAAGGAAGGACGCCGCTGAGAGAGAGAGAGAGAGAGAGAGAGAGAGAGAGAGAGAGAGAGAGAGAGAGAGAGAGAGAGAGAGAGAGAGAGAGAGAGAGAGAGAGAGAGCAGGGAGGAAAGGGGAAATGATAAATGGAAAGAAAATGAGGGGAAATGAGAGAGAGAGAGAGAGAGAGAGAGAGAGAGAGAGAGAGAGAGAGAGAGAGAGAGAGCAGGGAGGAAAGGGGAAATGATAAATGGAAAGAAAATGAGGGGAAATAAGAGAGAGAGAGAGAGAGAGAGAGAGAGAGAGAGGGGGGGGGGGTGGCAGCAGGACTCATCATAAAGGGATCAATAGGAATTATCAACTTCAGCTTCCAGGTCGTCTGCTACTGCTATTATTGCTATTATTGCTAGTGCTGCTATTATTGGTAGTGTTGCTATTATTGCTAGTGTTGCTATTATTGCTAGTGCTGCTATTATTGGTAGTGTTGCTATTATTGCTAGTGTTGCTATTATTGCTAGTGCTGCTATTATTGGTAGTGTTGCTATTATTGGTAGTGTTGCTATTATTGCTAGTGTTGCTATTATTGGTAGTGTTGCTATTATTGCTAGTGTTGCTATTATTGGTAGTGCTGCTATTATTGCTAGTGTTGCTATTATTGCTAGTGCTGCTATTATTGCTAGTGTTGCTATTATTGGTAGTGCTGCTATTATTGGTAGTGTTGCTATTATTGCTAGTGCTGCTATTATTGCTAGTGTTGCTATTATTGGTAGTGCTGCTATTATTGCTAGTGTTGCTATTATTGGTAGTGTTGCTATTATTGGTAGTGTTGCTATTATTGGTAGTGTTGCTATTATTGGTAGTGTTGCTATTATTGGTAGTGCTGCTATTATTGCTAGTGCTGCTATTATTGCTAGTGTTGCTATTATTGCTAGTGTTGCTATTATTGGTAGTGTTGCTATTATTGGTAGTGTTGCTATTATTGGTAGTGTTGCTATTATTGGTAGTGTTGCTATTATTGGTAGTGTTGCTATTATTGGTAGTGTTGCTATTATTGGTAGTGCTGCTATTATTGGTAGTGCTGCTATTATTGCTAGTGCTGCTATTATTGCTAGTGTTGCTATTATTGGTAGTGTTGCTATTATTGGTAGTGCTGCTATTATTGGTAGTGCTGCTATTATTGGTAGTGCTGCTATTATTGGTAGTGTTGCTATTATTGGTAGTGTTGCTATTATTGGTAGTGCTGCTATTATTGCTAGTGCTGCTATTATTGCTAGTGCTGCTATTATTGCTAGTGCTGCTATTATTGCTAGTGTTGCTATTATTGCTAGTGCTGCTACTATTGCTAGTGTTGCTATTATTGCTAGTCCCGCTATTATCGCCAGTGTTGCTATCATTGCTATTACCATATTCTTACTGCTATTATCGCTAGTGCTGCTATAACTGCTATTACCCTATTCTTACTGCTATTACTGCTAGTGCTATTACCTTATTATTACTATTATTCCTATTACTTTATTGTTACTGCTAATATCGCTATTGCTATTACACTACTATTATTGCTATTACCGCTACTATCATCACTCTATCTTTACTATTATTACTACACTATTTTTTTTTAAGGAAGAAGGAACCTAAGGCCAGTAGCGAGCAAACTGTTCCCTCCAAGAAAAAAAAAAAATGAAAACACGATAAGAGACATATTCAAGCTCCGTTCATTTCGAGATGCCTAGACACACTATTGGAGGTCGTAGGCAGAGAGACATACAGTGGAAGGGAGGGAGAGAGAGAGAGAGAGAGAGAGAAGAGGGGGAGGTCGTAGAGTGGGAAATAGAGGACGATAGTTAGAGAGAGAGAGGGGGGAGGTCGTAGACAATGGGAAATACAGAGGAAGATAGTTTGAGAGAGAGAGAGAGAGAGAGAGAGAGAGAGAGAGAGAACAGACGCAGAAAACCACACATTCCTTCACCATGAGAGAGAGAGAGAGACAGACAGACAGACAGAAACCAGACCACCACACACCTCCTCCTTCACCACTCATACATCATCCTCTTCCTTGACTCCATCGCCCAAGGAAAACCTCATTACACTTAATAGCCTCAATAAGACAATTAATAACCTAACCCTAATTACTCCTGAGGGTAATTAGCAGCCAAAAACAGCTAATTGGTTGTTTAGGCACGTGGGAGATAAAAGAGTGTGTGTGTGTGTATGTGTGAGAGAGAGAGAGAGAGAGGGGGCAGGTAGATTCTTTCACTCTCAGAAGTTGTGGTGGAAGTAGAATGAGAGAGAGAGAGAGAGAGAGAGAGAGAGAGAGAGAGAGAGAGAGGGGGGAGGTAGATTCTTTCACTCTCAGAAGTTGTGGTGGAAGTAGAATTAGAGAGAGAGAGAGAGAGAGAGAGAGAGAGAGAGAGATTCCCATGCTCAGTAAAACAATCTGGTCTCTCTCTCTCTCTCTCTCTCTCTCAAAACTCTCACTCCTTAAGTCCGCCAAGTCCTTCCACTGAATTAATTATCCCTCAACCCCTTCCATCTGGCGACTTATTTTCTTTTAGCATAGTCATCACTCATCACAACTATCATCACAATTACAACTACCATCATCATCATCACTATCAACATCAACATTACCACCATCATCATCACTATCACTATCATTATCACTATCATCACCATCATCACTATCATCATCATAATCACTATCATCACCTAACCAGACACCACAACCATTCTCTCTCTCTCCACCTACCACCAATATCACCACCACCACCACCACCAACCACAACCACCACCACAACTATCACTATCCCAACTACCACCATCCCAACTACCACCATCACCCCTCCTCCACCCCAACCACCACAACTACCACCACCACCCCTCCTCCACCCCAACCACCACAACTACCACCATCACCCCTCCCCCACCCCAACTACCACCATCCCAGCTACCACAACTACCACCACCATCGCCAAAGTTGTTAAATTATCAGGAGTAGGAGTGATCTTTCTCATTACGGGGGTGATTTAATTGAGAGAGAGAGAGAGAGAGAGAGAGAGAGAGAGAGAGAGAGGAGGGAGGGAGATAAGGAGGGTGTTAAGCTGCAGGACAATTCCATTAAAGTTGGTCCTAAGCCACAGGGAGGGGAGGGGAGGGGAGGGGAGGGGAGGGAGGGGGAAGGGGAGGGAGGAAGAAGAATAGGGGATAGGGGAGGGGAGGATGGAAGAAGAATGGAAGATGGAGGAGGGGAGGGAGGGAGTTGGGAAGGGGAGGGAAGAAGAAGAATGGGAGATGGAGGAGGGGAGGGGGAGGGAGGGGAGGATGTAAGAAGAATAGGGGATGGGGAGGGGAAGGGAGGGAGGGGAGGGAAGAAGAGGAATAGGGGACGAGGGAGGGGAGGGGAGAATACAGTGAAAGGGAAGGAAGGGGGAGATAGATATGAAGTGGAGGGGAGGGGAGGGGAGGGGAGGGGAGGAAAAGGGAATGGAAGAAGGGAGACGAGCAATTAAAAAAAGGGAGAGAAGGGGAGGGGAAAAAGCGGAGAGAAAGAAAGGAATGGGAAAGAGGGAGGGGAGGGAGGAGGGGGAACGAGAAAGAGGGAGGGGGGGGAGGGAGGGAAAAATGAGGAAATCAAAGAAAGAGGGGGAGAAGAGAGGGGGTGGGAGGGAAGGAAAGGAAGGGAGAGGGGAAAATGAGAGAGGGGGGCATGGGAATAGGAGAAAGGTAGGGGAGGGGGAGAGGAGAGAGAGAGAGAGAGAGAGAGAGAGAGAGAGAGAGAGAGAGGGGGGGGGCAGTGATCACAACAAATCCCTTAATGCTAGGACCAGTCATGTCCCGCAGGCAGCATGGCAGGCAGGGAGGTAGGCAGGGAGGTAGGCAGGAAGGTAGGCAGGCAGGATGGGTAGGTAGGCAGGGAGAGTAGATAAGGAAGGTAGGCATGATGGTTAGGCAGAGAGGTAGGCAGGATGGGTAGGTAGGCAGGGAGGTTAGACAAGGAAGGTAGGCAGGGAGGGGAGGTAGGCAGGATGGGCAGGCATGGAAGGGA
>NC_137018.1:51523184-51525684 GCF_032717465.1 Coenobita brevimanus
CTGCTATACACTTCCTCCCCTCAGCTTTCCCTCTTCAACCTTTCCTCCTGTCTCTTCCCCTCTCCCCTCCCCAATCCCTCATTCTCTTTCCAATCCTCCCCTCTACACCTCCCTCCCTCTCCCTCCTCCCCTCCCATACCCTCCCTCATTGGCCCTTCCCCTAACATGTCCCCCTTCCCTATCCCCCCCTCTCTCTCTAATCCTCCCTCACTGCTCTCCCCCTTCACTCCCCCCTCCTTCTCCAATCCAATCCTCCTCTTCCCCCTTGTTTCTCTCTCTCTCTCTCTCAAATCCAAAACCCCCCCACCTTTCTCCCCAGTCCTCCTCATCCCACCACCCTCCACATCCTTCCCGCCCCTATCACGCTCCCCATCCAGTCTTCCCCTCCCTTCCCCTGCCCCCCGCGCCCCCTACAGCCGGCGGTGGGGGGCAAACGACCCCCACCGCATGCGAAATATTGGGAGATAAATTCCGGGGTGGGCCGTGATGACGCCCGCTAAATATTTTAATGTAATTTAGATAAGTGGACACGGGGGGGGCGGGGGGAGGGGGGGAAATGAGATTGGAGGGGGCGGAGGGAGTGGAGAAATGGGGGGGTAAAGGGCGGAAGGGGAGGGGAATGAGATTGGAGGGGGCTGGGGAAGGGAAGGGGAATGAGATTGGAGGGAGGGAGTGGGGAGAAGAGGGAGGAAAGGGAGGGAAATGAGATTAGAGGGAGGGAGTGGGGAGAAGAGGAAGGAAAGGGAGGGAAATGAGACTGGAGGGGGGAGGGAAATGGGACTGGAGGGGGCGGGGAGGGGGAGAAAAAATGAGATTGGAGGAGGGGGAGTGGAGAGAAAGGGGGGGAGAGGGCGGAAGGGGAGGGAAATGAGAATGAAGGGGGGGAGGGAAATGGGGTTGGAGGTAGGAGGGAAATGGGACTGAAGGAGGGGGAGTGGGGAGGAAGGAGGGAAGAGGGGGGACGGGGAGGGAAATGAGATTGGAGGGGGAGGAACAAGGGGGGAGAGAAAGGGAAGGGGAAGGGATGTGGGGGTAGAAAGTTTGGAGAGAGAGAGAGAGAGAGAGAGAGAGAGAGAATGTAGTGGGCGTAAGAGTATGCAAAATAATACATTGCTGACTTGTACTACATGCGTCTCTCTCTCTCTCTCTCTCTCTCTCTCTCTCTCTCTCTTTTTTTCTCTCTCTCTCTCTCTCTTTTTTTCTCTCTCTCTCTCTCTCTCTCTCTCTCTCGAAGATGCCAAATTCCATGCAAGTTTCACAATACGCTTACTTATAAAACCATCATCATTATCATCACCATTATTATTATTATTATTATTATCATTTTTTCCTCTGCTTCATGTCCCGATTTCCGTGCGGGCATCGTTAAGCAAGCCGTAGATTGTAGCGAGGAAGGTAAAAATAACAAACAATATTATAACTACCACCATTACCACCACACCCACACCACCACCACCACCACACCCTCACCACCACCACCACCACCACCACACCCAAACCACCACCACACCTTATCCTGACTACTACTACTTCCTGATAACTACCACAACACCTTATCCTACCTACCAGTACTCATAACCACTACCAGAACCAAACCATCACTACCACACAATCTACCTTAACCACACCATCACTACAATACCACCATCCCATCGTCCACACCACCACCACCACATCATCATCATCATCATCATCACCACCATCCCATCGTCCACACCACCACATCATCATCATCATCACCACCATCCCATCGTCCACACCACCACATCATCATCATCATCACCACCATCCCATCGTCCACACCACCACATCATCATCTTCATCATCATCATCATCATCACACCACCACCATCATCATCATCATCATCACCACCACCACCACCATCATCTTCATCATCACCACCACCACCATCATCACCACCACCACCACCACCATCATCATCATCATCATCATCATCACCATCACCACCACCACCATCATCATCATCACCACCATCATCATCATCATCTTCATCATTATCATCATCATCACCTTTCACCTTGACACACCTGGCTTCCCCTCCTCGCCTGACCTTCCACCTGTACACCAAGTTGGGTTTATAATCGGAATTACACGGTTTTGGTTATTTTGCTCTCCCTCACACACACACACACACACACACACACACACACACACACACACACACACCGATCCACCTACCACCATCTCCAACCATTTTCCATCAACTACCACTATTTTATCCCCAACCACCACCAAAACTCGCCCCAACAAACATTTCCACCACCATCCTGCCTCATCTACCACCATTTTCACCGCAACTACCACCATCCACCACCACCACCACACCACCTACCAACATTCCACTTCCACCTACCACCACCCACCCCACCAACCACTATCCCCCCACCTACCACCATTTCCAACCAGCTACCACTATTTTTATGCCCTAACTACCAGCATGCCTGTGATTATGCCCTTGTATGACCTAATATGACATAG
>NC_137018.1:51530684-51550684 GCF_032717465.1 Coenobita brevimanus
TACATTTTTCTGTGTTGAATTTCATTTGCCATTTTTCTGCCCAGCTTGCTAAAGTATTAAGGTCATTTTGTAACTGCTGCCACTGTAATTTTGAAGTGACTTTACTGGTTATTTTAGTATCATCTGCAAATTTGGATACTTTACAATTTAGACCCTCATCAATGTCATTTATATAGATAATAAAAAGTATCGGTCCAAGTACTGAGCCTTGGGGAACGCCGCTGATCACATTACGCCATTTGGATTCCTTTCCGTTTATCACAACTCGCTGTTTTTCGGTCTGACAGCCAGTCTTGTAACCATTTTAGCGTCTTTCCTTTTATTCCATGTGCTTCTATTTTTCTCATGAGACGCTTGTGAGGGACAGTGTCAAATGCTTTCTGAAAGTCGAGGTAAATTATATCTACTGCTCTTGAGTCGTCGTATGATTTGTAAACATCATGGAAGAAGTCCAGTAGGTTAGTTAAGCATGAACGACGATGTCTGAATCCATGTTGCGAGTCTTTAATTATATTATTTTCTTCTAGATAATTAACTATTTTATCTCTTATGATTTTTTCCATTAACTTGCACACTACTGATGTTAAGCTGATTGGTCTGTAATTTCCTGGGTGCGACTCATTTCCTTTTTTGAAACTTGGTGTTACATTTGCTAGTTTCCATTCGCGTGGAACTTTCCCAGTACTTAATGATTTATTGAATAAGACAGAGAGTGGCAGCAGTAACTCATGTTTTGCTTCTTTGAGAATTCTCGGTGATATTTTATCGGGGCCAGGGGTTTTGTTTATGTCCGTACTATTTATGGCTGAAAGGATATCATTATTATCAATAGCATAGTTACTAAGGACTGTGCTATTTGCTTGGTTTGTGGGTAACAGTAGGTTTCTGGTGGTGTTTTCTACTGTAAAAACAGACGCAAAGTAATCGTTAAGAATGTTTGCCATTTCGACCTCATTTTCAGTGTGTCTGCCATTTTTTGTTTCTAGAGGACCTATTGATGTAGTCATAACCTTTTTCTTTCTAATGTAACTGTAAAATTCTTTAGGATTTGATTTGCACATATTAGCAATGTGGATCTCCAGTGCTCTTTTGCTTTGTTTAATAAGTCTTTTCGATGTGCGGCGTAGATTATCGTATTGTAATTTATCATCATTATTTTGTGTAGCTTTATATTTATGGTATGCCTGTTTTTTGGCTATTAAGTTACTTTTTATTTCACTGGACCACCACTTTGGTTTACTATTTCCAGCTGGACGTCTGTTACGTAGTGGCACACATGACTTTACCACTTCATTAAATTTTTCGGTGAATATTTCCCATGCTTGGTTTATGTCATCGGTTTCAGACATTTGATTCCAATCTGCAGTTGCAAGTAGCGCTCTGAGCCTGTTGAAATTAGCTCTACGATAATCTGGGACCTTTTCTTTGCTCTCCGTTTCTTTTACTTTTTCAGTAGTAATATTAAACTGTATAGTTCGATGATCACTGGAACTAAACTCAGGTCCTATTTCACCGTTGTTGACTAGGTTATCATTTGTAGTCAAGATGATGTCTAGGATATTGTTTCCTCTCGTTGGGTATTCTACGTGTTGGGAAAGGGCGCTTTCCTGAAGATTCGTATAAAGCTCTTGTCCTGAGTGTGCCGTCAGTGGTTCACCCCACTTTGTTACCGGTAGATTAAAGTCTCCAAAAATTACGCTATCCTCTTGACAACAAATTTCAGCAATTTGATCATAAAGTTTTTCATCTGTCTCAGTTGACTGTGCTGGCGGACGATAGATGAGACATATATTTATTTTGTGTGAATTAATACTTAGCTGAACATAACTGGCATCTATGTTGGTAATACTGGGTTTGGATAGCACAAGGGGATGGAGACTAGTTTTCACATATAGTAAAACACCGCCACCAGCTCGATGTGGTCGCTCACAGCTTAAAATATTGTACCCTGTTAGTGAGTACTCCGCTAGAACGTCACGGTCAGATGTGTTAATCCAGGACTCTGTGATGCCAATGATGTCATAATTTTCTAGGTAAATTAGAGATTCTAAATCCTCAAACTTGTTACGTAGACTACGTGCGTTAGCATAGCAGACTCTAATTCCGTTCCGAACAGTTGGTGATCTGACTTTGTGGGTATTTACGTTAAGGTTACTGTTCCTGGACGTGCTGCAGCGTTTTTGATCTGAAGAGGGCAACTTTATCGTGTAGAAGTCTACCTAGCCGTGCCGCTCCTACTGAGTTCAAATGGAGACCATCTTTCTGGAATAGAGTATGTTGCTCATAAAACTGGTCCCACAGATTGACAAAGACGACTCCTCCTCTTGCGTGCAGAGAGATTTGAGCCGGTTATTTGTGCTGAAGGCCTTATCATAGAAACTATTTTCTGCCTTGATCCTTGGGAGTATACCAGATATTATCATATTAGTGGACTTAGTTTTGAATCGTTTGATCATTTCATGATACTTTGCTAGCAATTCCTCTGATCTACTGCGCTTCAGATCATTTGTACCAACATGGATAACGTATAGAGTTTGATCATTTGCGTCTTTGTGACCTCATCGCAGGCTTCTGTGATATCACTTAGTCCACCTCCTGGAAAACAGTAGTCTTTCTGCTGATGGGGGCACGTCCACAAAATTCCTCCAGCTGACTGCGTACAATAGAGTCCCCAATAAGCCTTGTTTCTTCTGTCTCATTTACCGCTTCGGCAAGGATCTGGTAGCGATTATACGTAGTTATGGGAAGATGCTTCCTCGAATCTTTTCCGGGTTTTGCGCCATTTCTTACCATAGTAAAGGGGACTTCGCTTGGCGAGGAACGTACTGAATCGCTGGGTGAGGAAGATACTGATACACTATTATTTGTGACTGCCTGATGGGCGGGGCTTGTACGAGCTCAGTTTGTACGCTTCTTCCTTCTCGAGTGCTGTTGCTGACTCCTACATTTGCCACTACAAACTCTTTCAGTGTCTCAAACTCTGCCTTGAGTTCCCTGTAATTTCTCTGCGATTCAGCTAAACCATTTTCTAGATCTTTTCTCAAGATGCATAGTTTGCACACAGGCGTCGAAAAGTAATTTGAAAATATACTGAGCCGCAAAGCGACCAGTACACTCCTGGCAGGCCTTTAGGGTAGATGGCATTTTGCAGCAATATTTCCACAATCCCACACAAATAAAAAATAGTATACAACTGGTTAATGGATGTTGTTACAAATGGTCAATTTACTCTATATATGAGATATTGAATTTCTAGGGAGGTTCACTTACTTTTTATATATTATCTTCCTTTACCAGTATAAAAAGAATAGAAAATCTACCTGCTATGGCACAATCCAACCTACATGGATTCTTTTACCAGTGTAAAAGGAACAGAAAATCTGCTTGCTATGGTACAACCTACCTTAACATGAACTGCGTAAAATGAAAAGGGAATCTACTTGCTAGGGTATGATCTAGCTTACCATGAATTGTGGAAATACACCATACACTGATTCACTGGAGAAAAAGGAAAAACAAAAACAAAAAAATAACAATGGAATGTTGGGGAAAAAATCAAAATAAAAACCTAGCTTCTCTCAGTGAACAACTGAAAATAAAAATAATATACAACTGGTTAAGGGATGTTGATGAAAATGGACAATTTACTCTATAAATGAAAAATTGAATTTCTTGGGAGATTCACTTACTTTTTGTATACTATCTTCCTTTAACAGTATAAAAAGAATAGAAAATCCACCTGCTGTAGCACAAGCCAACCTACATGAATTCTTTTACCAGTGTAAAAATAGTAAATCTGCTTCCTATGGTACAACCTAACTTACCATGAACTGTGTAAAATGTAAAGAAAATTTACTTGCTATGGTATGATCTAGCTTACCATGTATTGTGGAAGTACACCATAAACTGATTCACTGGGAGAAAAAGGAAAAAGAAAATAACAATGGAATGTTGGGGAGAAATCAAAATAAACACCTAGCTTCACTCAGTGGACAACGGTTTGTAGTGCAAAAACTATTTCACTGGTGTAACATCAATCACACAGTTGTTACTCTATACAGAAGACAATGCTATTCACTTGCACTAAACTAGCAAGCAACTTAGTTAGTATTTGTTACGTTAGACTTTAAAGTAAGACGTACAAGGATGATAGTGGGAACAAAAACAAAGAGAGCTGGTAGGTAAATACACTTTCGGTTCACTACACCATTTACTGTACTAGTGAGAAAAGATAATCTGTTTGTTAGATATCGTTCTAACTGACCTTGATCTGCGGGAAAATAAACTATAATATGTCTGAGACCAGAAATAACGGCGGGAAAGGGCAGGAATACGAAGTGGAGGGTGGCGGTATATGTAAACAAAGGAACACGCGAACGCTTTACACCTTTAACCCGCTCTAAAACTTTTACATGAAATCTATTTAAATACTTTACACGGGGGAAATATGTCTACGACTCTTATACACTTATCTGATTCACTTTGACACCTATCTTCACTCAAGCTTGTGGTTGAAACACTTGGATATGCGGAGCTGCTTTAATGCGTGTGTATCTCAAGATGGCGCTGATGATGATGATGGTGGTGGTGAAGATGATAATGATGATGATGATAGTGGTGGTGGTGATGAAGATGATGATGATGATGATGATGATGACTCTACTACTACTACTACTACTACTATTTTTATATATGATGTTGATGATGAGGATGAGAATTACTATTATTATTATTACCAGAATCCTACCACAATAGTAATATATTTTCTTCCAATCTCAGTATAACCATCTGAAGGCAGAACCCCCACCCCAAAAAAATATGATAATAATAATAATAATAATAATAATAATAATGATGATAATAAAATAATAATAATAATACACTGGCGACATCCGGATCACCTCACATGATAAGGGTAAGTGTTATCTGCGTGTCTTCCCCCCCCCTCCCCTCCCCTCATGCACCCAACTGGCTCCCCTTCCCCTTCCCTTTGCTCCCCTCCTATCCCCTTTGGTCTCAATCTGCCCTCCCTCCTTCCCCTCAGGTTCCCCTCTTTCCCCTCTGTCCCCTTTCCCCTCTGGTCCCCCTCTTTCCCCATTTAGGTCCCCTCTGTCCCCTTTCCCCATTTAGGTCCCCTTGTCTCGTTCAGTGACCTTAGTTTTCTGGCCAAGAGAACATTAAAGTTATTTCACAATCTCCTCTCTCTCTCTCTCTCTCTCTCTCTCTCTCTCTCATCTCTCTTCCTTACTCCTTCTCCTCCTCTCTATTCCCGTCTTCTCTTCTTCCTCTTTCCTTCCCTCTTCTCTTCACCTCCTCCCTCCCTCCCTACCTCCCTCTTTCTCCCCCTCATCTGTTCCTCTCTCCCTCCCTATCTCTACCCTCCCCTCGCTCAATGCCCCCCTTCCTTCCCTCTTCTCCCCATCCCCCCATCTCCCTCTCTTTCACCCCCTCGTTCCCTCTTTCACTCCCCTCTTCCTTCCCTCCCTCCTTCTTTCCTTCTTCCCCTCCCCACCTTCCTTTTCTCCTTCACTTCTTCCCCAACCATTCCCCTCCCTACCACACCTACTACCACTACGACAACCACAACTACCACACAACCACACCCACCACAACCCCCTGGAGAGAGAGAGAGAGAGAGAGAGAGAGAGAGAGAGAGAGAGAGAGATCACTTTGTATGCATGTACGCGCCTGTATGTGTAAATTTATATACAGCCATGTGTACATATGGGTGCGATCAAGTGTGTGTGTGTGTGTGTGTGTGTGTGTGTGTGTGTGTGTGTGTGTGTGTGTGTGTGTGTGACAGTAAGTATGTGTATGTGTCTTGTGTCTTCACGGTTCGCTGATAAGAGTAATGGTGTGTGTTTTTACTGGCCTGTGTGCGTCTATGTGCGTATGTATGCGTGTGTGTATGTGCGCTATGATTCCCGAAAGAAAAATGACTACAGATTTTTTTGCGATGTGTGTGTGTGTGTGTGTGTGTGTGTGTGTGTGTGTGTGTGTGTGTGTGTGTGTGTGTGTGTGTGTGTGTGTGTGTGTGTGTGTGTGTGTGTGTGTGTGTGTACGTGTGTGTGTGTGTGTGTGTGTGTGTGTGTGTGTGTGTGTGTGTGTGTGTGTGTGTGTGTGTGTGTGTGTGTGTGTGTGTGTGTGTGTGTGTGTGTGTGTGTGTGTGTGTGTGTGTGTGTGTGTGTGTGTGTGTGTGTGTGTGTGTGTGTGTGTGTCTAAGGAATTAATACAAGAAAATACTTAGTGTCTATTTTCATTTCCCTTGTAGTTATTATACATTCATACATACATACAGACAGACAAACACATACATACATACACGTCTTACACACACATACATACACAGACACAAACACATACATACATACATACGTCTTACACACACATATATACATACATACACATACATAAGTCTTACACACACACACACACACACACACACACACACACACACACATGACAGGGCCTTTCCTTCACCAGCCTCTCCCAGACAAACAAACACACTGACACTTATGAGGTTAAACAAGAGAATTAGCATATTAAAGGGGGAAAAACACCACACACACACACACACACACACACACACACACACACACACACACTTCTAGGATAATCACTCTCTCTCTCCAAACACACACACATACAGAGAGAGAGAGAGAGAGAGAGCATCTGAACCTGACTCCATACATACATTGGAGAAGCGAGAGAGAGCAAAAGAGAGAGAGAGAGAGAAAAAGAGGGGCAGTTTGCAAAGAGCGATATATTGCAAGGGAGAGTATGTTGAAAGGAGTATACAGTGTTGCAGAGAACAGTATACATGTTGCACGATAGGTTGCAAAAGGGAGAAAAATATATGGCAAAGGATATGAGTCTCCTTGGTTACTAGTCAAATTTACCCTAAAGTCTGACTCCACTTGGTCATCTACCGAGCTGAAACACACACACACACACACACACACACACACACACACACACACACACACACACTATCCTATGTTGAACTGGTCTGGCGTGAGGGAGAAGAAAGAAGGAAGGAAGGAAGGAAGGAAGGGAGGAAGGAAAGAAGTGAAGGAAGGAAGGAAGGGAGGAAGGAAAGAAGTGAAGGAAGGGAGGAAGGAAAGAAGTGAAGGAAGGAAAGAAGTGAAGGAAGGAAGGAAGGGAGGAAGGCAAGAAGAGAAGGAAGGAAGGATGGAGGCAGGGAGAGGGGGAGGATGGAAGGAAAAGAAAAAGAAGAAAGGAAAATGACTGAAAGAAAGAAAGGAAGGAAGGAGGCCAGGGAGGCAGGGAGAGGCAAAGAGAAAAGAAAGATAGAAGGGAGGGAGGGAGGGAGGGAGGGAGGAAAGAAGGGAAGTAATGACAAGAAGGTTAAGGAAAGACAAAGGGAAGGAAGACGTTAAAATCAAGAAAGTATATGATAACGAAAGAAAAAGGAGGAAGAAAGGAGAAACAAGAAAGGAATGAAGGAAAAAAAAAGGGGGAATGTATGAAGGAAGGCGGGAGGAAAAAGGAAGGAAGACAGCAGGAAGTAGGAAGAATAAGGAGGAGGAAGGAGGAAGCAGTTTGTATGTATTGCAGCGAACGGCATGCAGGCGCCTTGGGGAAAGCATCTTATATACACAAGAAGAGTTACTTAAAGGAGCAATAGAGTACACGCGAAGGAGGAATAGGAGGGAGAGAAGGAAGACGGAAGAGAGGGAGGGAAGGGAAGGAAGGAAGAAGAAAAGGATGAATGGGTAGGAAAGAAAGAATAGTGAGTGAAGTAAGGATGAAGGAAAGAATGAATGGGAAGGAATGAATATTGAGGGAAGGAAGGATGAAGGAAAGAATGAATGGGAGAGAAAGAATATTGAGGGAAGGAAGGATGAAGGAAAGGATGAATGGGAAGGAGAGAAAGAATACTGAGGGAAGGAAGGGAAGAAGGGAAGGGAGAAGGAAGAAAAAGGGAAGGAAAGCATGAGGAAGAATGGAAGAAGGGAGAAGAAAGGAAGGGGAATTGGAAGAAATATGAGAAAGGAAGGGGAGGAAGAGAGGAGAAGAGATGAGAGGAAGAGAAGAGATGAGAGGAAGAGAAGAGAAGAGGAAAAAAGAAGAAAAAGGGAAGGAAAGGAAGAAAAAATGGAAACAAAAGAATGACAAAAAAAAATCGAAAGGAAAGAGGAAAGAGAAAAGAGATGAGGAAAATGAATAAAAAGAAAGAGGAGGGAAGAAGGGGAGAGAAGGGGAGAAGGAGGAAGGAAGAAAAGGAGAGGAAGGAAGGAGGAGAGGAGGAAGGAGAGAAGGAGGAAGGAAGGAAGGAAAGAAGGAGGAAGGAAGGAGTAGAGGTGAGAAGGAGAAAGAAAGAGAGGAGAGAAGGAGGAAGGAAAGGAAGAGGAAGGAAGGAGGGAGGAGAGGAGAGGAGGAAGGAAGAAGAGGACAGAAAGAGGAACGAAGGAAGAAGAGGACAGAAAGAGGAACGAAGGAAGAAGAGGACAGAAAGAGGAACGAAGGAGTACAGAGGAAAAGGAGGAAGGAAGGAAGGAGGAGAGGAGAGAAGGAAGGACGAGAGGAGAGGAGGAAGGAAGGATGAGAGGAGAGGAGGAGGAAGGAAGAAATGGAGAGGAAGGAAGGAGGCGAGGAGAGAAAGAGGAAGGAAGGAGGAGAGGAGAGAAGGAGGAGAGGAGAGAAGGAAGGAGGAAAGGAGAGAAGGAGGAAGGAAGGAGGAGAGGAGGAGGAAGGAAGGAGGAGAGGAGGAAGGAAGGAGGAGGAAGGAAGGAGGAGAGGAGGAGGAAGGAAGGAGGAGAGGAGGAGGAAGGAAGAGTGATAGGTTGAGTTGGTTCTGACGGCAATACTGGAGTTCGGGAGGGAGGGAGGGAGAGAACGAAGGAGGGAAGGAAGGAAAGAAGAAGAAAGAGAGTAGAAGGAAGGAATGAAGACGAGAAGGAGACATGACAGGATGATGGAAAAGAAAGGAGAAAAAGATGAGAAACGAAGGAAGGAAGAAGGAAAGAATGAAGGAATAATGAAGGAAATGAAGGAAGAGGAGGGAAGGAAGATGGAAGAGAGAAAGGCTGAAATGGAAGGAGAGAGAGAGAAGAATAGGGAGGGATATGGAAGAAAAAACGGTGAAGGAAAAGAAGAAGGGTGGAAAGAAGGGAGGGAGGGAAGAGAGAGACAAGGGAGGAAAGGAAGGGGGGAAACGGAAGGAAAAACATACAAGGGAGAAAAGGGAAGGAGGAAGAAAAGGGAGAGAAGGAAAAAAGGAAGAATATAGGGAGGAGGAGGAGGAGGAGGAGGAGGAGGAGGAGGAGGAGGAGGGGCAGGAGCAGGAGGAGGAGGAGGAGAAAGAAAAGTGGGTGATAAAAGAAGTAGGAATGGAGAGAGAGAGAGAGAGAGAGAGAGAGAGAGAGAGAGAGAGAGAGAGAGAGAGAAGCAAGATGAAAAACAGTAAGACAGAGAGATATGGAAGGAGAGAGAGGACAGAAGGAGAGGAATGAAGGAAAGAAGGAAAGGATGGGCCTAATAAAGATGTCAAGGAATGAAGGATGGAGGTAGTTGGAAGGAAGGAAGGAAGGAGGGAAGGAGGGAAGTTGGAAGGAAGGAAGGAAGGAAGGAGGGAAGGAAGGAAGGAATGGAAAGACGGAGGGAAGGAGGGAAAATGAGCAAAACTAGGAGACGAAGAAGAGAAAAGGAAGGAAAGGAGAGAGAGAGAGAGAGAGAGAGAGAGAGAGAGAGAGAGAGAGAGAATCATTCTTAAAGCCAGACGTTACATCCTTCCTCTCAGACTGTAGCTTTTTATGTGTGTGTGTGTGTGTGTGTGTGTGTGTGTGTTCTCTTCCAGTCTCCCTCCCTCCTCTCCCTCCCTTCCCTCACCCCTCTTCTATCCCTATTTCCTTTCCCCTTCATCTCCCTTTCTCCCTTCCCTCCCCCCTCCCTTCCATCTCTCCCCATTCTCTCCCCCATACCTCCTCCCCCTCCTATCCTTGTCTCATAAATTAGATACCACAGTTTATTTTTATATCAAATGGTAATGAAAGGATCAGTAGAATTATTGCTGTTTGCTTTCCTTTGTATTGCTAGACTTACATGTATGATGATGATGATGATGATGATGATGATGGTGGTGGTGGTGGTGGTGGTGGTGGTGGTGGTGGTGGTGGTGGTGGTGGTGGTGGTGGTGATGATGATGATGATGATGATGATGATGATGATGATGATGATGATGATGATGGTGGTGATGATGATGATGATTAATAATAATAATAATAATAATGAAAGAGAGAGAGAGAGAGAGAGAGAGAGAGAGAGAGAGAGAGAGAGAGAGAAAGAGAGAGAGAGAAGGCGGGGACGACCAACGAGAAGTCAACAAAAGAAAACGCAATAAAGGAAAAGAAAATGGAAAAAAAACACACAAAACCCAAGAAAGACGAAAAACAGGAAAAAAAAAAACGAGATAAAACAAGGAAGTTACAAAGCCAGGGTTAAAAAAGGAGGAAGTGTGGCAAATTAATGAGAAGTCTTTTTATAATGTTCATAAATAAGAGGCGGAAGCATATTTTGGATTTTTTTTTAAAGTCTCCCCTCTCTCCATACTCTCTACTTCCCGTTTTCTTCCACCATCCTCCACTGTCCCATTCCAGACCCCGATTCCAGTCCCATTCCAGACCTCGATTCCAGTCCCATTTCAGACCCCGATTCCAGTTCCATTCCAGACCCCGATTCCAGTCCCATTCCAGACCCCGATTCCAGTTCCATTCCAGATCCCAACTCCAGTCCCATTCCAGACCCTGATTCGTCCCATTCCAGACCCCGATTCCAGTCCCATTCCAGACCCCGATTCCAGTCTCATTCCCATTCCAATTTGCTTCATTCCCACTGGTTCCTATTCATTCCAGGACCATTCCTGTTTTCGTGGTCATTCCCATCCAATTCCAGTTCGTTTTATTCCCATTCCAGTCTGCCCGCTATCGTACATCTTTCCTTTTCGTCTCATTCCTGTTGATTCCTACCCGTTCCAGTCTCATTCCAGCTTCTTCTATTCCCATTCCAGTTTCTTCCAGTTCCATTTCAGTACCCCGTCCACCTCAAGCCCCCCTTCCATTTTCTTTCAGCTTTCCGTAATACTCTTTCCTATGTTTGCAAGTTGGCTCTCCCTCTCTCTCTCTCTCTCTCTCAAACATCCATACATCATCCCTCCCTCATCTTCCTCCCCTCTACACCTCTTCCTCTCCCTCCCCCATCCCATCCCTCCTCTCTCTAAATGTCGTCTTTCCCCCTCCCCTTCTCACATTTCCCTTCTCCCCTCACCCCCTCCCTTCCCATCCTTGTCCTTCTCTACATCCCCTTCCTTCTACTCCCCTAGTCTTTCCTTCGTTACCTCCCCTTCTCCTTCCCTTAAACCCCCCCTCTTCATTTCTCCTCCTTCAAAATTTCCCTCCCTTCCCCTCCCTCAAAATATCAACATAGGCTACAATCTCCCCCTCCCTCTCCCTCCACCCCTCCCCTCCCTCCCTAACCCCTCCCCTTCCACGCATCCACACATCCTCCTCTCTTTCATCTCCCTTCCCTTCTCCTCCCCTCCCTCCCATACTCTCTCTCTCTCTCTAGCCAGCCATTAAGTACGGAAAGACCCCCACCCCCTCTCTCTCTCCCCCCTCCATGTCCTTCAGTAAAGGGGGGCTGAAAACACTCCCCCCCCCTTCAATAACAGCAAAGATGTTTCCTGTTACTGTTATATCCGTTACCATTCCGTTACCTTCGTTACCCTTTCGTTACCTCTTCATTACCTGCTCTATCATACACTTCTGTCTGTTACCTTTTATCTCTTTCTCTAGTTTCTTACCGGTTACCTCTCTTCTTATCTCTCCTTATCAGTCTCTTTGCTCTTCCTATTACTCCGGTTACCGCTCCGTTACTGTTACCCAAAACTCTAATTATTGTTTATCTATTACCTGGTTTGGTTAATTATTTCCTTTTACCTGTCTTTATTAGTTACTGGTATTATTTATGTTTACCTGAGAGAGAGAGAGAGAGAGAGAGAGAGAGAGAGAGAGAGAGAGAAATTCGTTATCAATATCTAGTAGTAGTAGTAGTAGTGGTAGTAGTAGTAGTAGGGATCATTGTATAGTGGCACTGTGAATGTGGTGGTGATGGTGGTAGTGGTGGAAAGATAGTGGTAGTGATGGTGGTAGGTGAGTGCTGGTAGTGATGGTGGTAGCAGTGGTAGTGACAGTAGTAATTAATAGTCTACTAGCGGTCAGCCACACACACACACACACACACACACACACACACACACACACACACACACACACACACACACACACACAAACTCTTCTCCATTCCCCTCTTTAACTGTCCCCCTTCTCTCTCTCTCTCTCTCTCTCTCTCTCTCTAATGTGACTGGGGAATTAGTTTTTGTGTTCCTATTAATATCCAGTGAATGACTCCCTGTGGAACAACAATTTGTGTGGTCTGTTTATCTGTGTAACTATCTCTCTCTCTCTCTCTCTCTCTCTCTCTCTCTTATAGCCTTCTACTTTTTTTTCTGTTACTGCCTACTATTTCTCTCTCTCTCTCTCTCTCCCCTATTGCCTACTACTACTTTCCTCCAAGTATTTTACACACCCTTCGTTTCTCTCCCTCTCTCTCTCTCTCCCTCTCTCACAAACTTTTAGCCACACATAAACAACCCCCCCCCTCTCTCTCTCACACACACACACACACACACACACACACACACACACACACACACACACACGCCATGTTTGTAAATAGCGTGCATAGAAAGTATACAGAACACTTCATACTACCAAAGTTTTCCCGTAACCATGCTTCACACACAAAAGCTGTTTCATGAGAGGACGTTTCAGGAGCCACGGAAGTTTCATGAGAAAGTGTTTCGAAGCAGAGGAAGTTTCGTGAGGGGTTTCGAAGCATAGAAGTTTCGTGAGTTTCGAGGCAGAGAAGTTTCGTGAGTTTTTTGAAGCACCAGAAGTTTCGTGTGTAGTGTTTCGTATTTAAAAAGTTTCCTGGTAGCGGTTCGTATCGGTGAAGCTGGCGTTTCAGAGGTAATGGTCGTGTTTAAAAAGTTCCATGCGTAGTGTTTCGGCCGAGGAAGTTTCGGGCTTGTGTTTCGTTGCCCTAAAAGCTTCCCAAAATTGAAACAGGAATCCATGAATAAAAAAAACACAAAAATAAAAAAACAGACACTTTATTAATTATTTTGTGAGAAGTAAGTTATTTTCCATCTCTCTCTCTCTCTCTCTCTCTCGACGGGAAACGCGCCTACACTCAAACATACAACCATACGAAAACACACACACACACACACACACACACACCAACAGGACCAATGACGTTTCAGGGATAGAGTTTCGCGCCAGTAAGTTTCATGGGTTAAGGGAAACTGGATTATTTTTTTTAGCATCCATTGTTTTGGTGCTGGGAAAGTTTCTGACATAAAACGTTTCGACAAAAAACGTTTCGTGAATCGTACCTCAAACGTTTCAGTATTTTGACGCTCTCAATATAACACGTGGTGGTGGTGGTGGTGGTGATGATGATGATGGTCACGAAGGATTTGGTGAGACAATGATAGTGGTGGTGATGAGTACGGTGGTGGTGATGAGTGATGATGGTGATACGTGAAGAAGGTGGTGATGAAGGCGGAATAAAGTGATGAAGATGAGTAGTGATGAGAAATGAGGAGGAGGGTGTGGTGGTGGTGAAGAGAGACTGTCGAGGCTAATAATGATGATGAGGATGATGATAAGGTGGTGGTAATGGTGGTGTGAAATGATGATGATGGTGGTGGTGGTAATGGTGGTGTGAAATGATGGTAGTTGTGGTGGTGGTGGTGTGAAATGATGATGATGGTGGTGGTGGTGGTAATGGTGATGTGAAATGATGGTAGTTGTGGTGGTGGTGGTGTGAAATGATGATGATGGTGGTGGTGGTGGTAATGGTGGTGTGAAATGATGGTAGTTGTGGTGGTGGTGGTGTGAAATATAGAAGATGGTGGGGATGGTGGTGGTGGAGAGGGGGGGGGGAGGGTGTAGCCTGGAGACGTTTGTGTTGGTGTGTGGATGTGTTTTTGTTGCTATGCCTCTTACGCTGGCTTTGTTACACACACACACACACACACACACACACACACTCTCTCTCTCTCTCTCTCTCACTCTAACCTCTCATTGTCTCTCTCTCTTTGTCCTTCCCGTCTCTCTTCCTCCATCCTCCCCCTATCTCTGGTGTCCTTCCTTCTCCCTCTGTCTCTTTCACCGTCTCTCCCTCCATATCTCTCCTCCCTTCTCCTCCATTTCTCCCCCTACCTCCTCCTTCTCCCCGTCTCCCTCCTTCTTCTCCTTCCCCTTTCTCCCAATGTCTCTTCCCTCTCTCCATGCTTCCTCCTTCCCCTCATTCTCTTCCCTTTGTCTCTATGCTTCCCCTTCCCTTTCTCTACCTCTTCCCTTCCCCCCCCCTTCTCAATGCCTGTATCTACCCTCTCGCTATCTCTCCCTTTCTCAATGTCTCTCTCCCCCCTCCCTCCCCCCCTCTCTCTCTTTCTTCTATCTCTGTCCCTCACAGTCTCCTCCCCTCTTTCTGTCTCTCTCCCTCTCACAATTCTCTCTCACTCTCTCCACCCTGCCCCTCTCAATTTCTCTCTCTCTTCTATATCTGTCCCTCACAGTCTCTCCTCCCCTCTTTGTCTCTCTCCCTCTCACAATTCTCTCTCTCTCTCCTCAGTCTCTCTCTCTCTCTCTCCTCAGTCTCTCCCTATCTCTCACTGTCTCTCTCTCTGCCTGCTAGTCACCACCATGATTAAGTAGTCTACGGCTCAGTCACCCAGAAGCTGCCTCTCTCTCTCTCTCTCTCTCTCTCTCTCTCTCTCTCTCTCTCTCTCTCTCGCTGCCGGTGCTTTCTCTACTTGCCTCCTCACTCCCATCCCCTCTTCTCTCTCTCTCTCTCTCTCACTGAATAGGTCCGCGAAATGAGGGAGGGAGAGAGAATGGGAGGGAGAGAGGGAGAGAATTACTAAGTGAGAGAGAGAAAGAGCGGGAGAGGGAGAGGGAGGATGCGGAGAAACGAAGAGAATTTTGATCTCTTGTGGTAGGGATGGTGGTAGTTGTGGTTGGGATGGTGGTAGTTGTGGTAGGGATGGTGGTGGTTGTGGCAGGGATGGTGGTAGTTGTGGTAGGGATGGTGAAAGTTGTGGTAGGGATGGTGGTAGTTGTGGTAGGGATGGTGAAAGTTGTGGTAGGGATGGTGGTAGTTGTGGTAGGGATGGTGGTAGTTGTGGTAGGGATGGTGGTAGTTGTGGTAGGGATGGTGGTAGTTGTGGTTGGGATGGTGGTAGTTGTGGTAGTGATGGTGGTAGTTGTGGCAGGGATGGTGGCAGTTGTGGTAGGGATGGTGGTAGTTGTGGTAGGGATGGTGGTAGTTGTGGTAGGGATGGTGGTAGTTGTGGTAGGGATGGCAGCAGTTGTGGTAGGGATGGTGGCAGTTATGGTAGGGATGGTGATAGTTGTGGAGTGATGGTGGTAGTTGTGGCGTGATGGTGGTAGTTGTGGTAGGGATGGTGGTAGTTGTGGTAGGGATGGTGGTAGTTGTGGTAGTGATGGTGATAGTTATGGTAGTTATGGTAGGGATGGTAGTAATGGTAAGGATGGCAGTTATGGTAGGGATGGTAGTTATGGCAGGGATGGTGGTAGTTGTGGTAGTGACGCCGGCCATAGCAGTGTTTTAACAAGGAAAATCTCTTGAGGCGCACTCAGTGGAGCGCATCTCTCCGACAAAGGCAACGTAATTTCCAAACCACTCTTCATCATGGGTTAAGTTTTCTCATCACTGATCAGGGTTGCGCTAAGAGTGTTTTCCGGATCCAGAGTCTGTAATATTATCCGGATCGGCGCCAAAAGTTAATCGATTGTTTCCCGGGACATGAGCTATCTACCCACCAAATCTGGTCCAAATATCTCTTTTTGTTTTTGAGTAATCCTGCTGACAAACACACACACACACAAACAAACAGGGGTGAAAACATAACCCCCTCGTCGGAAAGCATAAAGAAAATAAGAAAATAACTGACCTAAAAACACAATATATTTAATTTTCTTACCTCTCTCTCTCTCTCTCTCTCTCTCCTATCTCTTCCTTTCCTCCATTTCTCCTTCAATACCTCTCTCCCTCTGCTTCTTCACCACCTTCCCTCCTCTCCTCCCTACCATTTCCCTCCTCCTCCTCCTCCCTCTATTTTCTTCTCTATCTCTCCCCCTTCCCTCTTCCTCTCACCCCAACCCCCCCACTCTTCCCTCCCCCTTCTTCTCCTCCCCTCCCTTGCATTTCCTTTCTCTCCCTCTTCCTCTCCTCCCTCCCTTCCTTCCCCCTCCCTTTTATCTCTCTCCCTCTGCCTTCCTTTCCCCTTCCTCTACTCCCTCCCCTTCATTTCCCATCTCCCTTCCTCTCCTCCCTCCCTTGCATTTCCCTTCTCCCCCTCCTCTTCCTTCCCACTCCCCTTATCTCTCTTCTTCCCTCTTCCTCGCCCCCTTCATTTCCCCTCCCCTTTCCTCTCCTCCCTCCCTTGCACATCCCTTCTTCCCCTCCCCTTATCTCTCTTCTTCCCTCTTCCTTTCCCCCCTCCCCCCAACCCACCCACCCCTTTTCAAAAACCAGGTCACTGAAAATGGGAAATGAAACTGTCCAGCCACGTCACGCTGCCCCCCCTCCAACCCCCTCCCCGCCCCCCCCCCACGAGGAAATAACCCCGTCAAAAATATGGAGGCAGGATTTTCTGACCTCTCACTCACTCGCTCTTTTTTTCCTCTCTCTCTCACTCTCTCACTTTCTCCATTCACCTTTGCTCTCTCACTTCCCCCCTGCCCCCCTCCCTCCTACCCCCTCCCCCCCACACACTCTCTCTCACTGCGTTCGGTTTTTTTCCTCTTTCACTTCCCCTCCCCCTCCTCTACCCTCCCTCCCCTACTCTCTCACTCATTCGCTTTTTTCTCACTTTCTTTACCTATGCACTCCCTCCCTCCCTCTCTCTCTTTCTCTCTCTCTCTAACTCTAACTCTCTCAATTTTGCTTTTCTGTTTAATTTTTCTCTACACTTCAGTTCTTCATCATCTTCACTTTCTTCTCCTCTTCCTCTTCTCCTCCTCCTCCCTCTCCTCTTCCTTCTTCTTCTTCTACCCCTCCTCTTCTTTCTCCTTCTCCTTCTATCCTCTTCTTCTTCCTCCTCTCATTCTACCCCACCTCTTCCTCCTCCCTCTCCTCTTCCTCCTCCTCTTCTTCCTCTTCCTCCGCTTCGCCTTCTTTTCCTCCTCAACTTTCTTTGTCTCCTCCTCTTTGTCTCTCTCCCTCCACACACCACATCACACCACTGATTAAAACCATCCCACACCAGCAGTCACACCACACCACACCACCACACCATACCACATCACACCACACCATACCACATCACGCCACCACACCACACACCTACCACACAATTATACCCTACCATACCACGCCACACCACACACCTACCACACAGTTATAGCCTACCATACCACACCACACTACATCACACTAGCAAACCTTACTCTCTATCACATCACCACCACCACCACCACCACCACAAAATTACACCACACACACACACACACACACACACACACACACACACACATAGATTGTACACATGTGCGGTATGGTGTACACATGTGGCAGGTGTTGGTGTTCCCAGATGCCCTGCTGTACTGCACTGTACTCTCATTACATCACACGCACTCACGCACACGCACGCAATCACACGTAAGTACACTCCGACATGCAGGTTTTGCACTCAGATATAAGCGAGCGAACACACACACACACACACACACACACGCAATCACACTCCGATATGCAGATTTTACACTCGGATATAAACACACGCACACACACACGAGAGAGAGAGAGAGAGAGAGAGAGAGAGAGAGAGAGAGAGAGAGAGAGAGAGAGAGAGAGAGAGACTGGAGACAAAAAAAAGATAAAACAAGAGGAGAGGGAAAAAGGAAGGAGGAAAAAGGAAAGAGGGAGGAAATGAAACTGGTGGTGACAAGGGAAGTGGATCTGAGAAGGGAAGGAAGGAAGGAAGGAAAAGAAGGAAGGATGGAGGGAAGGAAAGATGGATGGAAGGATGGATGGATGGAAGGAGAAAAAGTGGATTACAGAAGGAGGTGAGGGAAGGAAGGAATGATGAAGGAGGGGAAAGAGAAGGAAGGAAGGGGAGAAAAGGAAGGATGAAAGCAAAAGGCAAAGGAAGGAGGGAAGGAGGGAGGGAAGGAGGAGAAGTGGAAAAGAAACTGAGTGAAGAAAAGAAGGAAGGGGAGGGAAAGAAGGAAGGAAGAGAAAAAGAAGGAAGAGAAAAAGAAAGAAGACAGAAAAAGTAAGAAAGAAGAAGACAAATGAGGAAGTGACGGAAAGCAAAGTGAAGGAAAGGAAAAGCAAGGAAGACAAGAAACTGCATTACTTAAAAAAAAAAACAATGAAAGAAATAAGTAAGGGTCATTAAATGGGGGAGAGAGAGAGAGAGAGAGAGAGAGAGAGAGAGAGAATCTGTCGTTGCTTTTTGCCTGATAAGAATACATGAGAGAGAGAGAGAGAGAGAGAGAGAGAGAGAGGGGGGGGGATGATAATAACAGGGTGGACAGAGAACACTCATCAGTGAACCCTTCCTCCATTATCTCTCTCTCTCTCTCTCTCTCTCTCTCTCTCTCACGTATTCTTATCAGGCGAAAAGCAAAGACATTTCTCTCTTTCCCTCTCTCTCACACACACACACAGGAGAAAGTGCAGTTATGTGGTGCTTCTTGGCCTTAGTAAAAACACAAGTATTTTGAGAGAGAGAGAGAGAGAGAGAGAGAGAGAGAGAGAGAGAGAGGGGGGGGGAGGTAAAGATGAGGAGGAAAGGAGAAAACAGACTTGAGGAAGAAAGGGAGGAACGTAGAGAGGCAGAAGTAGTAGTAGTAGTAGTAGTAGTAGTGGTAGTAGTTGTTGTTGTTGTTTCTGTTGTTGCTGTGGTGGTGGTGGTGGTGGTAGTAGTAGTAGTAGCAGTAGTAATAGTAGTACTGTAGTGAGGTTTTTAGGAGAGAAATTAAAGATAGTAGAGAGAGGACAAAGGGGAGGAGTAGGCTATTAACTCTCTCTCTCTCTCTCTCTCTCTCATCTTAACAGCATCTCTCCCCTTCGATAATTACACACACTCCTTCCCATCATCTTCCTTCTCTCCTCCTTCTTCATTTCCTTCATCTTAGTCTATCTTCTCCTCCTCCTTCCATCTCGCTTTTCTTCCACTTTCCTCCCTCTCTCTCTCTCTCTCTCTCGTACCCCCTCCCTCCATCATCGTTCATCCCACTTCCGCTCTCTCTCTCTCTCTCTCTCTCTCTGCTGAAGCTGATTTCGCCGAACTGTGTGTGTGTGTGTGTGTGTGTGTGTGTGTGTGTGTGTGTGTGTGTGTGTGTGTGAGAGAGAGAGAGAGAGAGAGAGAGAGAGAGAGAGAGAGAGAGAGGGAAATGAAGAAGAGGAGGAACACTGGAGGAGGCTACAGAGAGTAAGAGAAGAATGAGGAGGAAGGAAATGAAAGGAGAACGTAAGGAGAGAAGGAAAGGATAGAAGGAAGGAAGGAGGGAAGGAAGGAAGGAAAGAAAGGAAAGGAAGAAAGGAAAGGAAGGAAGGAAGGAAGGAAGGAAGAATGAGAAGCAAGGAGCATTATTAATTCGCTTAAATTAATAGTTATAAGCTGTCTTGTCTAAGGTATCTCTCAAACAGGAGGAAGAAGGAGGGAGAGAAGGAAGAAGGAAGGAAGGGAGGGAGGGAAGAAGGAAGAGAAGAGGGGAAGAGAGGAGGGAAATGAGGTGGATGGAGAGAAAATAGGAAGGGAAGAATGGAAAGGGGAGGGAGAGAGAGGAAGGGAAGTCAAGGGAGAGAAATAAGGAAGGGAAGTATGGAAGAGGGTAGGGAGAGAAGGGAGGAATGGAATAGGGTAGGGAGAGAAG
>NC_137018.1:51560684-51563184 GCF_032717465.1 Coenobita brevimanus
ATCTTCTCTCTCTTTACCTACCTACCTGTCTATCTTCTCTCCTCATGATTTCCTTCTCTCTATCTATTTATCTCTCTCTCTCTCTCTCTCTTCATAGTTTCCCCTCCCCCTCTCTATATCTATCATCTCTATTATTTCCTTCTCTCTCTCTCTCATTCTACAATTTCCTTTCTTAATCTTCTTTCTCATTTTCTTACTCTTGTCTCTTTCTGACTTTCCCTTCCTTCCTTCTTTCTCTCTCAAACCAATTTTCTTTTTTTTTTCCTTTCCACATTTCCTCTCTCTTTAATTTACCTCCAGGACTCTCTCTCTCTCTCTCTCTCTCAGTCGTTATATATTTTTTCGCCTTTTTCCTTTAAATTCTTTTCACTCATTTTTCCGTTACTGTTCTCTCTCTCTGTCTCTCTCTCTCCTTCGTTTACTCTTTTCTCTTCCCTCCTTCCTTCTCTCCCTTTGTACGTCTCTCACTCTCTCTCTCTCTCTCTCTCACTGACGTATACCACAAGCCCCGCCCCCAATCAATGCCTCTCGCGCCCTGATTGGCTGAGAGCTGGGAAGGGGGCGGGGCTTAGGTTAGACCCCGCCCCCTCCCCCTCCCACCCCGACCCTCCCCACATTCCTCCCCCAACCCCCCTTTTTCTCTCCACCCCTCCACTTCTTCCTCCCACCCACTTTCTCCTCCCGTCCACTCGCCTTCCACCCTGCCATACCTGGTCCACCCACCGCCACCATCTTCAATTTACCTACCTACCTACCTACCTGCCTGCTACCTACCTACCAACCTCCCTACCTACCTGCCTATCTACTTACCCGACGTCCACCTATATTTTCACTACTTTCAACTCCACACAAACCTGCCTACCTACCTACTTACCGTTCTACCTACCTACCAACCCACCTACTTACCTGCCTACTCACCCATCTACCTACCTACCTACCAACCCTGGCCACCTACCCACCAAACTTTTACCATATTCCCGCCTACCTACCTACCTACCTACTTACCAATTCATTATACCTACTTACTCTCCCACTTATAATACCTACCTACCTACATTCTCTCTCTCTCACCTTTCACATTACACTCTACGCCCTACTTCAACCTCCCCCCCTCTCATTCTCTCTCTCCCCCCTCCCACCTCCCCACCCCCATCTACCTCCCCTCCCCTCCCACTCACCTACCTCCCCTCCCCTTACTCCCCTCTCCAATCTACCTCCCCTGCCCACCCTTCCCCCTCCTCTCCCTCTCATTCTCTCCACCACCTCTGTGTTTTTCTCGCTTATTTTTCGCCACTCAACCCTTTCTTTCTCTCTCTCTCTCTCAATCAGTTCCCAAGGGCTGTGCATTTGTGTGTGTGTGTGTGTGTGTGTGTGTGTGTGTGTGTGTGTGTGTGTGTGTGTGTGTGCGGGGCAGGAATTTAGTGGTAATGCAACTGTCTCCACAAAACTACCATTCCAATCCAGGACACCCGGCAAAGTGGTTACTGTGGTAGTTGTGGTAGTGTGGTGGTGGTGGTTGTGGTAGTGGATGATATTGTTGTTGTGCTTGTTGCTGATATTGGTAGTTGTGGTTGTTATGGTACTGATTATGGTAGTTGTGGTTGTGATACCATGGTTGTGGTAGTAGTGGTAGATGTGGTTATAGTGATGGTAGTTTTGGCTGTGGTAAGATTTAGTTGCATCGGTTGTGGTAATTTGTGTGTGTGTGTGTGTTATGTATGTATGTATGTACGTATATAAACAGTATGTACGTATGTATAAAGTATGTATGTATGTGCGTCCGTATCTATGCATGTACGTATATGTATGTATTTCGCCTTACAGTTCCGCCATCGACACACACACACACACACACACACACACACACACACACAAATATCACTACCACAAAACACACATATATAAATCCTTCCTATTAACAAGTCTATCCCTAATACTAATACCTCCTTATATTCCTCTACTTCCTGATACTCTTACACTCATACTTCCTGCTTCCTGAGTCTACCTGATAATGGTCTACTTAATCTATTTTTGGAAGTAGATAGAACTAGGAATATCTATCGTAATCTTCCACAATCATTCCCTTTCATGTTTTGGTCAATTGAACCACACTATCTATCTATCTATCTATTGCCAGACGCCTCAATCCCATTTGGGGTGGCCACAAACAAATCGCCTCCAAGTCGCCCTGTCCCCCGCCATTTCACTGCCCTGCTCCCAACTCACACCCCCCTCTCTCATATACCTCTCCACCCCATCCCTCCATCTCATCCTCGGCCTCCCCCTCCCTCTTCCCCCCTCCACCTCACTCACATACACTCTCTTCGTCAGTCTTTCACCCTCCATCCTCTCCAAATGGCCAAACCACCTCAGTGTGTTCCTCACAACGCTTCCTATCACATCCACATCCACACCACAACGTTCCTTTATATCCTCATTCGACAGCCTGTCTCTCCACGTGACTCCACAGGCTCCTCTTAAATAACTCATTTCCACTGCT
>NC_137018.1:51568184-51708184 GCF_032717465.1 Coenobita brevimanus
AGAAGATGAAGGATGATCAGGGAGAGGGAGGGGAGAGTGGGAGGGGAGGGGAAGGGAGGGGGGGAAATGATGGGGGTACGATAATCAGGAGGGGGGAGGAGGGCAGGGGTTGGGGATGGGGAGGGGAGAGAAGGGGCGTGTAGGGGAGGGGAGGGGAGAGTGGAGGGGAGAAGGAAAGAGTGGGAAAAAAAACATACATAATAAATACTCTATGAAAATCAAGGTAGGGCAGGGTAGGGTAAGGTAGGGTAGGGTAAGGTAGGGTAGGGTAGGGTAGGGTAGGGTAGGGTAGGGCAGGGCAGGGCAGGGCAGGGCAGGGCAGGGCAGGGCAGGGCAGGGCAGGGTAAGGTAGGGAGGGAAGGGGGAATGAAATTAATATGGAGGAAAAGAGATGAAGAAAGGGGAAGGAGTGCTAGTAAGGAAAAAGGGGAAGGGGAATGTGATGGGAAAGGGGTGGAGGGGAAAATGAAGGGGAGATAAAGGAGAAGGAGAATGGAGAGAAGGAAGGAAAGAAGATGGAGTGGGGAGGCAAAGATTAAGAGGAAGGGGAGGGGAAGGTAAGGGAGGGGAGGGGAGGGGAGGGGAAGGTAAGGGAGGGGAGGGGAGGGTAAATGAATCCCGTCCCCAACTCAACTCCAAAGAACGAAGCTTCCTAAGACACCTTCCTAAGCGATTCATTATCCTTATTACTCCATACTCACCTCTTAAGTGTCACATAACCCATTCCAATACCACCCCACGCAGCATAATATACCAATACCACCACACCAATCCCACCACACCACCACACTCAGCATAATACACCAATACCACCACACCAATCCCACCACACTCAGCATATACACCACACAGCATAAATAATACACAAATTTATATTAATGTGCCGTATCTGAAAAAAAACAAATCGCTAAGGACGAGGCGTTAGGGAGCTTCCGGAATAATTCTTCGAGGTGTGAACTTGGGACGCTCTCTCTCTCTCTCTCTCTACATTACAAACACCAGTACTAAGAAACACACACAAAAAAACACACACACACACACACACACACACGCACCAAAACAAGGAGTAAATAAACAAGAAACAAACAGCACAAACAAGCACACCAACGACGAGAAGAAAAAGAAGAAATGAAGAATAAGACGAAGGAAGAAAGACTAAAAAGACGAAGAGGAAGAAGAATATGAAGGCGAAGAAGATGGAAGAAAGACAGAAGAAGAAAGAAGAGGAAGAGGAAGAAGAAGGAGAAGAAGAAGAAGAAGAAGGAGAGGAAGGAGGAGGAGGAGGAGGAGGAGAGGAAAAAGAAGACAAGGAAGAAAAAAGAAGAAAAATGGAAAAACAAAAGCCATTACCTTCATCTTCTTCGTGTAAGAAAATAGGTCTTTTTTTCAAGTATTTAAATGGCTAATGTGGTTAATTCCTCTCTCTCTCTCTCTCTCTCTTTCTTTCTTTCTTTCTCTCTCTCTCTCTCTCTCTCTCTCTCTCTCTCCTTGCCTTCATTCTTCCTCGCACACCTCTCTTTTTCATCTTCCTTTCCCCTCTGACTGAAAGACGGAAGGGGAGAGAGAGAGAGAGAGAGAGAGAGAGAGAGAGAGAGAGAGAGAGATGGAAAAAACCGGGGAGGGTGAGGGAGAGAGGGAGGGAGAAGATAAAAGAAAAGGGAGGGAGGGTAAGGCTAATAGGGAGAGAGGGAGGGGAGTGAGAGGAAGGGAGGGAGGGAGGGAGGGAGAGGAAGGGTGACGAAATAAAATTACTGTGTGTATGACCTCCCTCCCTCCCTTCTTTCTTCCCTTTTCTCTCCCTCCCTCCCTCTCTCTCTCTCAGTATTTCTTTCTCCTTCCCTAATCTCTTTCTCTCGTTCGTTAACACTGGCTAACTTATACCTCTCTCTCTCTCTCTCTCTCTCACTCTCTCTCTCCCTCTCTCTCTCTCTCTCTCTCAGCCTGTTGACATCTCACTCTTTGCTGCAGCCAGACTCTTTTATCTCTCTTGCTCTCACCGCCTCTCTCACTCTGGCCTGCTCTTAATGGCTGAGAGAGAGAGAGAGAGAGAGAGAGAGAGAGAGAGAGAGAGAGAGTGGGGGGGATTTTTTTTTCATTTTTCTTTTACTGTTCATCTTTCCATCTTCATCTGCTCCCCCCCCTCCCCTCCCCCCATCCCCACCCCTCCAACCCTTCCCTCTTATGCCTCCCCCACCCTCTCTCTCTCTCTCAACATCACTCCTCCCTCCCCCTCCTCCTCCCCTCTCTATCCATTATTTTATTTCCCTCCCTTTTTTCAATCCCCTCCCTCTTTTTACTCCCCCTCCCCCTCATCTTCGTCTCTCTCCCTCCCTCCTACCCCGAACCCTTTTCTCCCCCTGCCCTCTTTTTCTCTTCCCCATATCTCCCTTCCCTTCCTTCTCTCCCTCCTCCCCCTCCTTTTCCTCCGGTGTCTCCAATATGCCTCACCTTCCCTCCCTCTGCCCCTCCGGAATCACTTTAACCCTCATCCGTGTCCCTTTAAACAAAATCTCTTTAAACGCCGCCGCCCCTTTAAATCACATACCTTTCCCTTTAAATCACGTACATGTCCCTTTAAATCACATACATGGCCCTTTAAATCACATCTTTCCCTTTAAATCACTTATTTCCCTTTAAATCGCATACCTTTCCCTTTAAATCACATACTTCCCTTTAAATCGCATACCTTTCCCTTTAAATCGCATACCTTTCCCTTTAAATCACATATTTCCCTTGAAATCACATACATGTCCCTTGAAATCACATCCAAGTCCCTTGAAATCACATACATGTCCCTTAAAATCGCATACATGTCCCTTAAAATCACATACATGTCCCTTAAAATCACATACATGTCCCTTTAAATCACATACATGTCCCTTTAAATCACATACGTCCCTTTAAATCGCATACATGTCCCTTTAAATCACATACCTTTCCCTTTAAATCACATACACTTCCCTTTAAAGTCAATCCCTGCCTTTAAATTTCAAGCCACTTTAAATCCCACCCCTTTTTAAATCCTACCCCTTTCTCTTTAAATCCCACCCCTTTCTCTTTTAATCCATCCTTCGATTTAAATCACATTATTTTCCCTTTAAAATGTACCTTCCCTAAATTTCCCTTCTCCCTTAAAATATTTTTTTTTCCACTAAATCCTCCTCTTCCCTTTTATTCTAATCCTTCTCCTTTAAAACCTATTCTCATTTTTTTCATCCCCTCCACTTTCATCCCTTCTTCCTCCCTCCAATCCTCTCCCTTACTTCCACCTTTCCTTTCCCTCCACCCTTGCACCTACTGTACCTTCCCTCTGTCTCCCTCCCTCATTCACTCCCCCCTCCCAACCTCCTCCCTCTCTTCCTCACTCACCCCCTCTCCCAACCTCCTCCCTGCCCTCCTCTCTTCCTCATTCACCCCCTCTCACAACCTCCTGCCTGCCCCCCTCTCTTCCTCATTCACCCCCTCTCCCAACCTCCTCCCTGTCCCCCTCTCTTCCTCATTCACGCCCTCCTCCCTGCCCCCTCTCTTCCTCATTCACCCCCTCTCCCAACCTCCTCCCTGTCCCCCTCTCTTCCTCATTCACCCCCTCTCACAACCTCCTCCCTGCCCCCCTCTCTTCCTCATTCACCCCCTCTCCCAACCTCCTCCCTGTCCCCCTCTCTTCCTCATTCACCCCCTCCTCCCTGCCCCCCTCTCTTCCTCATTCACCCCCTCTCCCAACCTCCTCCCTGCCCCCCTCTCTTCCTCATTCACCCCCTCTCACAACCTCCTCCCTGCCCCCCTCTCTTCCTCATTCACCCCCTCTCACAACCTCCTCCCTGCCCCCCTCTCTTCCTCATTCACCCCCTCCTCCCTGCCCCCCTCTCTTCCTCATTCACCCCCTCCTCCCTGCCCCCCTCTCTTCCTCATCCTCACTCCATTACTCCTTCTTTTTTCCCATTGCACTCCATTCCGAATCCCATTTCTGTTTCCCATCGCTCACTTCAATTGCCACCTCTCTCTCTCTCTCACACACACACACACACATCCTTTACCCCTTTCTTCTTCTTTCTATACGTTTTTATCTTTCTCAAAATGTTAACAATCTTATTTTCCTTCTTTCCTATAGTTTCTCCTTTGTTTTTCACGTCCCATTTTATTTTCCACCTCTCTCCGTATATCCTTTATTTCCTATTATCTTTACCATTCCATCTTTTTTTTTCAGTTATTTCCCGCCAATCTCCACTTTCTTTCAGAGTGATCCCTATTTTAATTCAATGTTTTAACGTCACCATATTTCTTACCCTCATCCATCCTGCCTCGACTTACAGGATTTTTTAACTCTCTCTCTCTCTCTCATCTAAGCAGCTCTAATTACTGTCTGTCTGTGTCTGGTTCACTGTCTAAGCTTCTCTCCTCATCCAAACAACCTCCCCCCCCCTTCTCATCCAAACAGGCTAATTATTGTGTGTGTGTGTGTGTGTGTGTGTGTGTGTGTGTGTGTGTGTGTGTGTGTGTGTGTGTGTGCGTGTCACCTAAACGGCCTTATTATCAGTCTGCCCCAGTCTCTTTAACCTTCCCTCATCAGTCACTCTTAAACACCCACTCTACCCCTCCCTCTCTCATCACCTGATCTACCCTCCCCTGCCTTTCCCCTTACCTCTCACCCCCTCCCTCTCTCCCTCTCTCACACACACACACACACACACACACACGCAACCATGACAGATGACTCGAAGGTAATGGAAGTGTCACAAGAAGCAGGTCGAGTTAATAGTTACCCCCTCACCACCAGGGCGGCGCTCCACTCGCGTTACACCTCACACTGCCTCAATTTCCGCCCTGAGGTATATTGAGAGTTTTCGGGCCTTTTTCTCTCGTTCTTTTTCGTTTATGTATGTGTGTGTGTGTTTTTTTTTAGGTGTTTAGTTTGTTTTGGAGGGTGCTTAATGGTTCGTGATGACTGTGTGTGTGTGGGGGGGGGGTTGAGTGTGTGTGTGTGTAGAGTGACAGGGAAGTAAAGAGGAAGAGAAGGACAATAAGATGATAAAGGGTGGAAGGAGGAATCAGAGAGGTAGAAGATCGGTAAGATAGGATGTGAAGAGGAGATAGTGAAGGGAGGGAGGCAAAAAACAAATAAATAAATAAACGATAAAAAAAAATATATATATAAGAGACAAGAGACAGGGAGGGAAGGGGAAGGATGCGAGAAAGTGATAAAAAAACAACAAATATAATTAGGCAGGAAGCAATATTAGAAGGAAAATATAAGAAAATTAAGATAGAAGGAAAGAGAGGGACAGAAGAAGAGAGAGTAGGTATAAGAAGCAATTAAGGAATGAGACTGAGGAACATAAGACGACAATGGAGGAGGAGGAGGAGGAGGAGGATAGAAGAAGAGGAGAAGGATAGCTTACATGGAAAAACGAAGATATGCGAAGGAGAAGACAAAGAAAGTGAGGGAGCAGGAAGGAAGACAATAGAGGAAGAAGTAGATGAAAGGCGAAAGAACTGGGGAAAAAGGAATGGCAGAAACGTAAGAGACAGAGGAAAGAAAGCTGAGGGGAAAGAGGAAGAAAATTAAGTATGTAAATAAGAGGAAATGGAAGAGAGACGGTAGAAGAGAAGAAGATGAAGGATGACAGAAGAGAGAGGAAGAAGGTAAGTGAAGGGTGGAGGGAGGGTGGAGGGATGGAGGGAAGGGTTAACAAGATGTGCAATGGGGTGGAAGGAGGGGTTATGAGGGGGGGGAGGAGATGAGGGAGGGGGGAAGGAGGGGTTTATGTGGAGGGGGGAAGGAGGGGGTTATGAGGAGGGGGAGATGAGGGAGGGGGGGAAGAAGAAGATGCAATTAATACCACAACAGACTTTCTTGCTCTTTCACTACTATTACTAATTCCACAACTACTTCTGCATACAAAACAACAACAACAACAACAACTACTACTACTACCACTACTACTACAACTCCTTCATCTGCTACTACCATTACCACTACACTACTACTACAACTAAAAGTATTATAAGTGAGACAATATGGAGAGTAAGGACCATACACAAACAGGAAGGAGAGTCTGGGGGAGGATATGAGGGAGGGAGGCGTGGAGGGAAGAGAGTAGTGGTGAATAAATGCATAAATAAATGTAAAGATTAACTGATTCCCCTTTCACATTCCGCCTCTTATAACGTGTAATGTAATTTGTTTTTCGCTAGTTACATTATTCATCTTGTCACCCCTGATTGTACACGTTCATTCATTTATTTATTCATATTTTTGTGGGCACGTGTTTCCAGGCATGATCTGTGGGAATTTTACACACACACACACACACACACACACACACACACACACACACACACACCTTTGCCTGCATCAAATCGTTTTCCAATTACCATTCACTAAACGTTTTAGTCTCATGAACATCTCAGGTTTCCTCTGTACCACAAATCTTGCTTCTGAATTTTAAGGATATACATTATTGGCTACATAAATTTAATAAATCTATCATGTTTTTAAAAATCTTCTTCACTGATAAATAAGTATGAGGGTGGAAATACACTGAATACTGAAAAGATGACGAGAAAATATGAAACGCAGGGGTAATACACGGCAACAGAAAACGGTATGGGGAATGTTATGATGAGGGTAGACTCAATCAAAACGCAGTGCCTTACCTTGTGTGTTGGTGTGGCAGTGCTAGAGGAGGTATGGGATGACCCCGTGGCCTGGCGATGACCCTCCCCACCACCACCACCACCACCACTGACACCACTACCACCGCCACTGACACCACTACCACCGCCACTGACAACACTAACGGTTCTCCTGTTGGTGGTTCTTGTCGCACTTACTCCACCTGAAAAAAAAATAATAATAATAATAATCCATTTTGTACATTCTTGCGTTATCAAAATCTTTATCATAATTATTAAACTTATAATTACCCAAATCTCTCTCACGACCACCACCACTGCTGTCATCAACCTTATCACCTTAATCACCACCACCACAACAACAATAACAACAAAAACAACATTAGAGAGCTGGCCTACAGTTCCAAGGGACCCGGGTTCGATTCTTGGCTGGGGCAGGGAATAGTTTAAGTAAATTTCGTATTAAAAAAAAAAGGCTTTACTGATTTACCAAAAGACCCGCTATGTAAAATAAACAAAAAAAATACTCCCACTGATACAACTACACAACTTCTGTATGTATTCAGTATGGACGGTGGGTGTTGGCGCCGAGGTGGTGGCATGTGAAGGTGTATAGAATTTGGAGGACTATTGGGCCTCGGCGGACAGACTGTGAAACCTATGCCGTGTTGGACCAAAAAAAAAAAAATACATGCATAGAATAAGGAGAGGAAGACCGAGGACGAGAAGCAGAAAATACACAATGAGAACTATCAACTGAAAGTCTCGGGAACTGACACACCCTAAATACACACTACAAGGACCTTAACCACTTCTTTTGAGTGGTTTAGTCTTGCCACTCCCAGAAGATTTTACCCAGCTTAGGGAGAGACAGATCAGGCTGTGAGGCGATGGAAACTCACTCTCTCTCTCTCTCTCTCTCTCACCGCGTTACTACAAATGGTTTCTCCAAAGTCAAGAAAATCGTCTAAAGGAAGCAAGAATCAACTGAGAGAGAGAGAGAGAGAGAGAGAGAGAGAGAATCATCGTACTGAAGGGGTTATACGATGGCCTAAATCCTTACAACGTTTCCATTAAGACAACCCTTCTGCTCCATTGGTTAAAAAATACCTCTTCTTAATATATCATAGTCTTTCTTTCTTTCTTTCTCTCTCTCTAGTTTTCCTCCTGTCTTTCTCATTTCTTCCTCTCACCGTCTTAACATATCTTACTGTCTCATTTATCTTTCTCTAATCTTCCTCCTGTCTTTATTTCCTCCTTTAATTCTTCTTTATTTCATGTCCCAATCTTTTCTCTTCCTCCCAACTTCCTCCTTCTTCCTCCACTCTTCCATTTGCACTTTCTTACACTTTCCTATCTTTCTTCCTTCTTCCTCCTCCTCTTTCCTCTTTCCTTCACCCTTTCAATTATCTTTCTCCTTCATCTCCTCGTCTATATATACATTTTTCCTTCGCCTCCTTCTCCCTGCATCTTTCCTTTCTCTTCCCTCTCTCTCTCTTTTCTTCTCTAAGTTTTTCTATATATTTCTCTCACTCCCGTAGTCCCCCCCTCCTCTCTCTACCCATTTTCTTTTTCTCTGGCACTCCATTTTCTTTCTGTTTAGCTGGTTATTATTTTCTTTACCCCTTGTCTTTCTTCCATATTCCTTTTCGTTATTCTCCTATCTTCCTCTTCTTTCCCACCTTCTCAATCCTCTTTCCTCTTTCTCCCCACCGTTTCCCCCAACTTCCTCTCCCGTTTTACTCCCCAACACTCCTCCCCTTCTTCCCTCTCCCTCAATCCTCTTTCCCACCCCAACCTCTCCACCACCCTTCTTACCCTTTCGTCTCACACCCTTCTCTCCCCCTCCCTAACACAATCTTCTCTCTCTCCCCCCTCCTCTACCCTCCAAATCTGCCACCTTTCTCCCCGTACTCCCTTCTCTCCCTCTCACCTTCCCCCCCCCCGCCACACCTTAATTGGCAGGTAAAAGTAAACCACAAACATACCTTTTCACCCCCACCCACCCACCTTTCCACCCCCACCTGCCCGCCCACCTGTCCCCCCACCCACACACCTGTCCGCCTCAGCCAATCAGCGTGCCTCTCCCCCCCGTGCCGGCCAATCAGGGTGCGTCTTACCTAATGAGAGTGGGGCGTGTGGGGTAATTAGGGTGTGATCAGTCTCGGGGCTAATTAGCTGGTAACGAGGGTCATTACCACACACAGCCACCATCATTTACACACACACACACACACACACACACACAGGGACACCATCATTTATACACCAACCAATACCCCTACCTCTCACCCCACCCAACCTCCACCCCCCACCACACAAGCCTACCACCCAACCTCACACCCCCTCCACCACCCAACCTCTACCCCCACCACATCCCTCCACCACCCAATCTCACACCCTCACCACACCTCCTCCACCCCCACCACACCCCCAACCTCACCCCCACCACACCCCTTCCACCCCCACCACACACACCCTCTAACTCCCCCACTCCTCACCCCCTCGCCTTCCCCCTCGTGAATATAGCGCAAAAATACAATCTCTCTCCTAATGACGCAGGCCTCAAACACGTCCAGCGAAGTGTGGGTTTTGCACTCCGTAGGGTTAGTGAAATTTGTGTTTAAAAAGGTAGGGAAATAGGTAAAAAAAAAAAAAAAAAAATCATCATCATCATCACCACCACCACCACCACCACCACACCACCGTCACCATCATCATACTAACCTTTATCCTTAAGACAATCAGTAGTCGAGATAAGAGGAGATAAAAAGTAGTACTGGTGATAAATTCATTACTGTTCTGCTAGTTACACACACACACACACACACAAAACAATGGAACAAATACACACACACACACACACACACACACACACACACACCAAACCAACTAAATACACACACACAACAATGAAATACACACACACACACACACACAACAATGAAATACACACACACACACACACAATTACATCTCATACCATAAAAAAAAAACGAAGTGTCTTCTTTAATGTTAGTATTATTAGTTATTATTAAAAATTATAATTAACTTCAATTTCTATCTGTATTACAAGCCATTATACATACAAAAATAAATTACCTCACCTCTAATAATAATAATAATAATAATAATAATAATAATAATACTTTTCGCAACACAATCATCACCATTATCATTATTATTATCATTACCAGGCTACCATCGTTATCATCATCAGTATCATTATCAACCTAACTTCAGACTGATAAATGAGGAGGGTAGAATTTAATAACAGGTAAAATCTATTAGTCTCCCTCTTCAAAATAATCTAATTGATGGTCACATAGAAAATGGAGTGAGTGTTAATGAAATCGGGTGGGGGTTGTGCGTAGAGTTTTCGTATCTTTCTCTCTCTCTCTATCTTACGTCTTTCTCTCAATCTCTCTCCCTCCTTCACTGCATCTTACCTCCCTCTCGCCCCTTCCATCATCCAATTTTCTTCCTCTTCTCTCTCCTTTTTTTTCTCTCCTAAATTTCTTCCCTCCTCGCTTGTAATAGTTTTTCTCTTTACTTTCTTCTCCTTCCTCTCTTACTGTGTGATCTTTATACTCTCTCTCTCTCTCTCTCTTTACTCTTCTTTTTCCCCTTATTATGTGCTCTCTCTCTCTCTCTCTCTCTTTACTCTTCTTTTTCCCCTTATTATGTGCTCTCTCTCTCTCTCTCTCTCAATCTCTCTCTCTCTCTCACACACACACACACACACACACGGTCTCCCCTGTCAATTAAGATGTAATTAAGGGTGGGTGCCTCATCACTAATTACACCACAATATCGTCGTTGTTAATTACCACAAACGCACAAGCTCTTCACTCATTACCCTGCTGACTCTTGGTAAGGGTGGTGATGATGATGATGATGATGATGATGATGATGAGGAGGAGGAGGAGGAGGAGGATAGTTGGTGGTGGCTGTGATAGTAATAATAATAATAATAATAATAACGATGATGATGATTAGAGACAGGCAATAATTTGAAGATATATCGTAATGAGAGAGAGAGAGAGAGAGAGAGAGCCTCCTACACCGACGATGAAGCGCGCCCCGACCAGCAGACAGCGGCGTGTCGGCGGGGCGGGGCGGGGAGGCGGCCGTGGGAGAATTGGCCTGACCGTGGGAAACAGGGAAAGAAGAACACAGCGTCGGGCCTGGGAACTATTTTTTTTTTCCCTCTTCCTACTTTCTTCTTTTTGTCGCGCGTTGGGGGGGGGGAATGTATGGAACCTGGACTGAGATTTTTTCTGTGCGTACGAAAAATTAAAAAATAAATAAATATATAAATAAATGGACCGTAGTATTTTTTTTTTTAAGCTCGTAGAGGTGAAAATAAGTGTGATTTTTTATTTTACGCGAAAAACGAATGTAACCAGCGAGACTTTTTTTACGAGTAGGGGAAAAAATGTTATCGAGTGGTTTTTCCTCCATGCATTAAAAAAAAATCTATATCGAGCGTGGGAGGAAGGTGGAAGGCGAGGAAAAAAATCATGCATAGCGAGGGGAAAAAAAAATGATGAATGCAGGAAAGAAATGGAGGCTGGGTAGAATTTTGGAGAGGCAGCGGGGGGTCATTTTTTTGATATAGGGAAAATCTTGGACACCGTGGATTATTATTATTATTTTTTTTTTTAACCGTGGATATTTTCTTCTTTGCCTTTATGTTTTTTTATTTTATTTTCTTTGGGCATCCTTTGAGAAAACTGGGTAGTGAGGAAAATTTTGGGGGGTGACGGAATGATTCGTGCGCTGTGGAGAACCAGTAAATAAGAATAACTAAACAAATAAATATGCAAAGCGTGAGTGTTGCAAACCATGGGAATATTATGCAAAGTGTGAGTGTTGCAAACCATGGGAATATTATGCAAAGCGTGAGTGTTGCAAACCATAGGGATATTATGCAAAGCGTGAGTGTTGCAAACCATAGGGATATTATGCAAAGCGTGAGTGTTGCAAACCATGGGAATATTATTATGCAGAGTGTGAGTGTTGCAAACCATAGGGATATTATGCAAAGCGTGAGTGTTGCAAACCATAGGGATATTATGCAAAGCGTGAGTGTTGCAAACCATGGGAATATTATTATGCAGAGTGTGAGTGTTGCAAACCATAGGGATATTATGCAAAGCGTGAGTGTTGCAAACCATGGGAATATTATGCAAAGCGTGTGTTCCAAACCATGGGAATATTATGCAAAGTGTGAGTGTTGCAAATCATGGGAATATTATGCAAAGCGTGTGTTGCAAACCATGGGAATATTATGCAAAGTGTGAGTGTTGCAAACCATGGGAATATTATGCAAAGTGTGAGTGTTGCAAACCATGGGAATATTATGCAAAGCGTGAGTGTTGCAAACCATGGGAATATTATGCAAAGAATGTGTTCCAAACCATGGGAATATTATTATGCAAAGCGTGAGTGTTGCAAACCATGGGAATATTATGCAGTGTGAGATAATGTTGCAAATCAAATAAAATATTCAAAAAACCATGGTAATATATTGCAAACCAAAAAAAAAAAAATCCAAAAAGCGTAGAAGAATGTTGCAAAGAAATGAAAAAAAAAATGTATACTCTGTAGGGAAAGATTATACGTACACAAGATTATACATAAACAAGATTATACGTACACAAGATTATACGTACACAAAATTATACATAAACGAAATTATACGTACTCAAGATTGTACATACACAAGATTATATGTACACAAGATTATATGTACACAGGATTATACGTACACATGATTACACGTACACACGATTATACGTACACAAGATTATACGTACACAGGAAGTAAATATTGCACACGCGGTATAATCAATCAGTATAGTATGACCAAAAAAAAAAATCTGCACAGCGTAAAAAAAAAATATTATAGAAATCAAGGAATATTTTGTAGATCGCAGGGAAACTGTGTATTGAGCAGGAAAAAAAGTGTGGACTAAGAAAATGTGGAAAAAGGTGGGATCTTGGAGAAGTGTATTAAGAGGGGAAAATAAGTGAGGAAGATGAGTAATGTATGATAATAGTAACAGTAATAATAATAATAATAATAATAATAATAAAAACAATAATAATAAAAACAATAATAATAATAATAATAATAATAATAATAATAATAATAATAAAAACAATAATAATAATAATAATATAATAATAATATAGTGAAAAAGCGTGTATATAGCAGGAAGTGTAAACAACAATAATAATAATAATAATAATAATAATAAAAAAGCGGGGATAGAACAGGAAAAAAACGTAAGCTATAGAAAAACTGAAAAAAGTGGGACCTACGACAAAATTCTAGAAGAAAAAATAAGTAATCAAGAAGAGTAAACTATAATAATAATAATAATAATAATAATAATAATAAATGCGTGAGTAAAGCAGAAAAAATGTGTAAACCATAAGACAAAATTAGAAGGAAAAATGAGTAATAAAGATAAGTAAACATCAATAATAATAATAATAATAATAATAATAATAATAATAATAAAGCGTATATACAGCAGGAAAAAAAGCGTAATCGATAGGAAAATTGGAGACAGCGTGGGATACAGGGAAAATTTTTTGAAGCTGAGAAAAATTAGCGAGACCGCCTAATACACGCCAAAAATAATACCAACAAAAAAGAACAGCAATACAGGCCGTGGGAATATTAAGCGTGGGATACTATGAGGGGCCGTGGGAAACTTACGCAGATGGTGGGAATTGGGGAAAATAGTCGGGAAATTTGTTAGTCTGGTCTCAGGTTAATGTGAACCCCGTGGACTGCAGGCGTGATTTCCCTTCTGCGGTCCACTACCCTCCTTTGGGAAGACAGGGAAGTAGATCAGGGAAATTTGTATAGCCAGGCAGTGGAGCCGCCTGGTTATAACAATGCCACCACTTGAAGGCGCCTCAGTGGCACCAAATAAATACACAGATTAAGGGAAACAAATAATGTATGTCAGGGGAGAAGCCATTTGGACTGGGGGAGGGGGGAAATCATCTTATTAGAAAACTGCCCCACCAAAAACAAATATATATAACCTGACGTGAAAAAATGCCGCTAGAAAATGCCGTATACCATGAGGAAAATATGAGGATCAACGTAAAAAAAAAAAAAAAAAAAATCCACCTTGAGGACGAAAAACAAAAATCGAAAATGAATCCAGCGTGACAAGGTAAAAGACGGCAGGAAAAAAGCACTGCACTGTAGAAGACGGCAGGAAAAAAGCACTGTACTGTAGAAGACGGCAGGAAAAAAGCACTGTACTGTAGAAGACGGCAGGAAAAAAGCACTGTACTGTAGAAGACGGCAGGAAAAAAGCACTGTACTGTAGAAGACGGCAGGAAAAAAGCACTGCACTGTAGAAGACGGCAGGAAAAAAGCACTGTACTGTAGAAGACGGCAGGAAAAAAGCACTGTACTGTAGAAGACGGCAGGAAAAAAGCACTGTACTGTAGAAGACGGCAGGAAAAAAGCACTGTACTGTAGAAGACGGCAGGAAAAAAGCACTGTACTGTAGAAGACGGCAGGAAAAAAGCACTGTACTGTAGAAGACGGCAGGAAAAAAGCACTGTACTGTAGAAGACGGCAGGAAAAAAGCACTGCACTGTAGAAGACGGCAGGAAAAAAGCACTGCACTGTAAAAGACGGCAGGAAAAAAGCACTGTACTGTAGAAGACGGCAGGAAAAAAGCACTGTACTGTAGAAGACGGCAGGAAAAAAGCACTGCACTGTAGAAGACGGCAGGAAAAAAGCACTGCACTGTAAAAGACGGCAGGAAAAAAGCACTGTACTGTAGAAGACGGCAGGAAAAAAGCACTGTACTGTAGAAGACGGCAGGAAAAAAGCACTGTACTGTAGAAGACGGCAGGAAAAAAGCACTGTACTGTAGAAGACGGCAGGAAAAAAGCACTGTACTGTAGAAGACGGCAGGAAAAAAGCACTGTACTGTAGAAGACGGCAGGAAAAAAGCACTGCACTGTAGAAGACGGCAGGAAAAAAGCACTGCACTGTAAAAGACGGCAGGAAAAAAGCACTGTACTGTAGAATAGAGAAAATGTGGAAAAAGGAAAACTGGAAAAAAAAGTGGAAAAATAACATAATGGTAAAAGACAAAAATGAAAAAATAAAAAATAAATACCGTGAGAGAATAACAGACCGTGGGAAAATAAGACCGTGGGAAAATAACGCAGACCGTGGGAAAATAACGCAAACCGTGGGAAAATAACGCAGACCGTGGGAAAATAACAGACCGTGGGAAAATAACAGACCGTGGGAAAATAACAGACCGTGGGAAAATAACAGACCGTGGGAAAATAACAGACCGTGGGAAAATAACAGACCGTGGGAAAATAACACAGACCGTGGGAAAATAACAGACCATGGGGAAATAAGACCACGGGAAAATAACGCAGACCGCGGGAAAATAACGCACAAAGTGGAAATAAATATAAACAAAATTGGGAACTTTATCTTTTTCCTTAATCTTTTTTTTTACTATCATTATTTTCTGTTTATATCATTCCTTGTAAAAGTGAACAATACGAGGGAACAGACTTCACATAAATGGATCATGTTCAATGTTGCACAGATAGGGTGAGAGAGAGGAAGAAGTCACTGTGCAATTGAAAACGCCATCACACACACACACACACACACACACACACACACACACACACACACACACACTACCAACCTGCACAATGCTACACCTCACTATCCCACGAAACACATGATGATGATGATGATGATGATGATGATGGGTTCAAGACTGAGATACATATATAAGAACAAGCATCAGGTTTTAGTAAATGGCTCCCACTGCTGCCATCATCATTATCATCATCACCATCATCATTATTATTATTATTATTATCACCATCATCATCATCATTATTATTAGTATCATCACCATCATCATTATTATCACCATCATCATCATCATTATTATTATCACCATCATCATCATCATTATTATTATCACCATCATCATCATCATTATTATTATCACCATCATCATTATCATCATCATCATCATCACTATTATCATCATCTTTCTAACCCTAATTCCTTCTAGTCATATCGAGTGAAAATCTGTATCATAAATCCTGCAAGATGCTGATAAGAGGCGATTTACCGCACAGTGTCTGAACAGTGATGTGAATAAATCATGTAAACTCACTAAATCCCTTGTGTAAATCCCCAAGATGTAAATTCAAGAGGAGGATGTTGTAAATGTGTCTACTAATAAAGCTGATAAAAATAAATAAGGCAGCAATATATAGGGCTGTGTAAATCATATACATTAAATAAATCCCTTGTGTAAATCTCATTGGTGTAAATGTAAAAGGATTATAGAGATTTACTGTGTGGGATTTATATGTGTAAATCATATAAATCCCACACAGTAAATCTCTAAATGATGCTGTGTAAATATTGTAAATTATATCAATCCCAATGAAAATCTCCATAATGTACACGCAATCGGATGGTATTTTATGTTTATCTACTAATACATCTATTGAGTACACAGGGACTGAAGGACGGTGTGTTGAAGTGGGGAGAGGAGGGGGAGGAGAGGGGAGGGGGAAGTGGGGAGGGGAAGGGGAAGAAGACAGCGTTGCCAGAACTGCTCAGCAAACACTACTCCCTCGTCAGCAGTGTTACCAGAATAAAAACATGAGTATCCCCCCCCCTCCCTAGTCTCTCTCTCTCTCTTCCCTCCACTCCATTCCTCTCTCTCTCTCCTCCATTCTTCTTCATTTTCCTTCCATCCACTCACTACCTCCACCTTCCTCCCCATTTATCAGTCTTCCATCTCTCTCTCTTCACTCCTCTCTCTCTTTTTCCCTCCATCTCTCCACTCCCCTCCCTCATTTTCCCTCCACCTCTCCACTCCTTTCCCACCCAACCCTCCATCCAATCAAACTCCTCCACTCATCTCCCCCTCCCTTCTTCACACTCCTCTCCTTCTACCCCTCAAAGCCTACCCCACATCAAATTCCTCCACTTCTCTCCCTCTTTCTCTCCACCCCTATCCTCCTACCTAATCAGACACCTCCACTCCTCTCTTCCTACTCCCCCTCTCATTCCCTTCAAATCACATTCCTCCACTTCTCTTCCCTTTTTACCTCTCCCCTCTCTCTCCTACCTAATCACACTCCTCCACTCCACTCTTCCCTCTCTCTCTCTCTCTCTCTCCCAATCACACTCCTCCACTCCACTACTCCCCCCCCCTCCCCTTCTTTCCCCTCGGCTCAACTAATTTCCCTTAATACTCTCCCTTCCCTTAATTATGTCCCCTCACTTTAATCACTCCCTTTTCCCCTCACCTCCCATACCACTTAACTCTCTCTCTCTCTCTCCTGCAGCTTCCCCTCATGCCTATCCTTGTCTTTGACCAGTTGGGTAGTTTGTGTCGATATTAAACTTACATCGAAAGGACCCATAGTTAAGATGCTGTTTGCTTTCCTTTGTACACCTCTCTCTCTCCCTCTCTCTCTCCTCCCCATAATATGTTTCCCCTCCCTCCTCTTCCCCCCTCCCCATCACTCCACTTTATTTACATTTGCCTTTCCCCCACTTTCTCGCCCAAACTAATTAACCTCTCTCTCTCTCTCTCTCCCTCAGTAATATTTCTCCCTTTTCCCCTTCCCTTCCCTCTCTCTCTCTCTCAGTAATATTTCTCCCTTTCCTCCTTCCCTTCCCTCTCTCTCTCTCTCAGTAATATGTCTCCTTTTTCCTCCTTCCTTTCCTCCCCGTCCTTCATCCTGCCCCCATCTTCCTTCCCCTCTCACCATCCTTCCCTCCCTTTCCCCTCCCCCTTCCTTCTCTCCCTCTCCACCTCCCTGAATTCTCTCCCTCCTTCTCCCCCATTAATTTCTCTTTCCTCTTTACCCTCCCTTTATTCTCTCTCTCTCTTTTTTTTTTCAGTTAACATAGACTTTACTCACTTTGCTAAAAAAAAAAAAACACTCAGACTGAAGAGGTTAAAATTCTCTTTTTCCCTCCCTCTCCCTCTCTCTCCTTCCCTCCCCTCTTCCCTACCACTCTAAACCCCTTTCTTCTCCCCCTCCCCTTCTCACCTCCCCCTTCCACCACCTGTATTGTTTTCGTCATTTTTCCCTCCCCTATCATTCTCCCCCTACCTCTTCCCCCCTCCTCATTACCCCCATGCCCTACTCTACCCCCTCCCCACTCCTTCACCTTCCTCCCCTACTCTACCCTCACCTATCACCCCCCCCCTTTGTCTCTTACCCTCCCTCCTTCCTTCCTTACCTTTCTCCCCTCCTTCTCCCTACCTTCACCTACCACCCGATTCTCATTTAACACCCCCCTCCCCTCTTTCCTCTCCCCCATCACCCCCTCCCTTTTCTTCCCTCTCCCCTCTTCCCCCTCCCTCACCAACCACTCTTTCCCTACCCCCACTACCATTCTTTTACCTACTCCAACCCCTCTCTCTCTCTCTCCACACCCCTCCCTATTTCCTTCACCCCTTCGCTCCTCTCCCCATTCCTTCAACTCTTGCCAACTTCCATGTCTCCCCTCTTCTACTTACCACCCCAATCTCCCCTTCCCCCCACCCCATCCACTCCCCCACTCCTTTCAAATTTTCCATCTCTCCCCTCCCCACCTAACCCCCCTCACCTCTCCTTACCTCCATCTCCACCCCACTCTCCCCTCCCCTCATCCCACCCTCAACTCTCCTTACATCCATCTCCTCCCCACTCTCCCCTCCCCTCATCCCACCCTCACCTCTCCTTACAGCCATCTCCTCCCCACTCTCCCCTCCCCTCATCCCACCCTCACCTCTCCTTACCTCATTCTCCTCCCCACTCTCCCCTCCCCTCACCCCACTACCAATTCTATATCCATCAGATCCCTCTCCCCACCACTCCTAATCCCCACCCCCCCTATCCCTATCTTCCTAATCTTCCACCTCCCTACCCCCTCCCCTCCCCTCCTAGCTTCCCTCCCCACTCCCTCACCCTTTCTTATCTCCCTCTCATCTCCCCACTCCTTCACCGTTTCTTATCCCCCCTTCCCCTCCCCTTCTATCTTCCCTACCCACTTCCTCACCCCACCTTTATCTCCCATCTCTCTCTCTCTCTCTCCCTCTACCTCCCTATCTCCATTTTCCTTCTACTCCCTCACCCCTTTCTCATCTCCCCCACCCTTGTCTTCCATCTCTCACAACCTCCCTCCTCTCCCCTTCTATCTCCTCTCCCCACCCACCCCTTCCTTATCTCCCCTCCCTCCCCTTCTCTCTTCCTTTCCTACCCTTTCCCCTTGTCCTATCTCCCCTCCCCTTCCTTATCTCCTCTCCCCACCCACCTCTTCCTTTTCACCCTTCCCCTCCATCTCTTCCCTCCCCTCCCCACCCATCCCTTCCCTATCTCCCCTCCCCACCCACCCTTTCCTATCTCCCCTCCCCACCCACCCTTCCCTATCTCCCCTCCCCACCCACCCCTTCCCTATCTCCCCTCCTCACTCACCCCTTCCCTATCTCCCCTCCCCACCCACCCTTCCCTATCTCCCCTCCCCACCCACCCTTCCCTATCTCCCCTCCCCACCCACCCCTCCCTATCTCCCCTCCCCACCCACTATTTGCTCTGAGGGACAAGGGTGCTTACGCTAAATTGCCAATTCATCGTGACTCTGATTTTTACACCGCCCCCATTTGTGTTTCATCTGAGTCGAGTGGGGTCGCCGCCACTCACCGCCCCACTCCCTCGCTGCTCGGGGGCGGGGGAGGCTGGCCAGGGGGAAGGGGAGGAGGAGGAGCAACAGGAGAGAAGAGAGGGAAGGGAGAAGGAAGAGGAAGAGGGAGAAAGGAGGTACTTGGGAAAGGGGATGGAATGAGGAAGGTGAGGAAGAAGGAAGGGGGAAGGAGAGGGGAACGAAGAGAAGGAATGGGAGGAGGAAGAGGGGCGAGGGGAAAGGGGAGGGAAGGAGAAAGGAGAAGGGAAAGGGGAGGAGGAAAGAAAGGGAAGGGAAGGAGAAGCAAGAGGGAAGGGGAGGAACGAGAAGGGAGAGAGGATGGGGGTGGGAAGAGGGAGGGGAAGGAGAGAGAGAAGGGGAAGAGATAGAAAGAAATAGAGAATGGAGGAAGAAAGATGGAGAAGGGAGAGGGAAAAAAGAATGAGAAGAGAAACAGGGAAGAGAGGGAATGAGGAAGGAATGAGGGAAGAGAGGAAAAAAGGAAGGAAAGAGGGATATTTGTGACAGACCTGAGTGCCGTGGGAGAGCATACCACTCACCACCTCCCTACCTCATGTTTCCCTCCCCACTTCCCCTTCTCCCCCCTCCCCTCCCCAGTTCCCCTCCTCCCCCTTCCCCTCCCCACGAACCCCTCAGTCTGTTACGAGGGGAGAAGGGGGTAGGAGAAGGAGGGGGTGACAAGATATGGAGAAGAGGAAAGAGAAAGGAGGGAGAGGAAAAGAGAGAGCGATGGGGAGGAAAAAGAGGAGAGGAGGCAAGGAAAATGGAAGAGAGGGAAGAGGGAGGGAGAGAAGAAAAGAGGGAGGAGGGAGGAAAAGAGATGGTGGAGAGAGGAAAAGAGAGAGGGAGGGGGAGGGAGGAGTGGGGGGGGTGTTTGATATCAGTAAGGAAGGATTGGTTGCCACTCACTATCATCCTCCCTCATACGCCCCCCTAGTCTGAGAGAGAGAGAGAGAGAGAGAGAGAGAGAGAGAGAGAGAGAGAGCGCAAGAAACCCCCAAGAGGTAAAATATATCAGTGTTGCCACCACCACCACCATCACCAACCTGACAACCACCCCACACTACCACACAACTACCACCACTCCTACCATCACACTACCACCAACACACCTCTCTACCACAACACAACCACCGCCATCGTACTATCGAGCAGGGAATAGTGTACTAGTGGTGGTAACAGTGTCGAATGGATGGTTACAATGCCACGAGGTGTTGGTAATAGTGACTTCAACGGCCTCCACCTGACTAACGACTCTCGCCATGAATTCAAATCTCGAATATTCAAATTTTAAACGGAAAACCGGTAAACTATTCAAATAAAAGGAAAACCGTAATAGATGGATGGTAAACTATTCAAAACTATTGGAAGGAATCTTTTTAGGACCTTATTGTAGTCAGTTAAAGAAGCTCCCTAACACTTTTTCCTTAGCGATTTATTTTTGGATACGTCAAGTTAATATCCTTTTGTATGTTATGTATGCAGAGTAAGGCGATATTGGAAGGATTTTACGCAACCCAAGAGAACAGTAAGGTGTACTAAAAATAAATCGCTTAGGAAAGGGCGTTAGGGAGCTTCCTTTACCGACGAGAATACGGGTTTAAGAATCGAAAATAATGATACTAAATTTAAAGCGATGAACGAGGGGGGAAAAAAAAAAAAAAAAAAAAAGCGTACGAGAAAGAGCTGGGAATATAAAGAGATGGAATTGGTGTATGATATTAGGCACTGAATATTCGTTTTAATGGAAATAAATAATAGAGAGAGAGAGAGAGAGAGAGAGAGAGAGAGAGAGAGAGAGAGAGAGAGAGAGAGAGAGAATCTGTGGAAGTAACTGAATGCGTGTGTGTGTGTGTGTGTGTGTGTGTGTGTGTGTGTGTGTGTGTGTGTGTGTGTGTGTGCGTGTGTGTGTGTGTGTGAGAGAGAGAGAGAGAGAGAGAGAGAGAGAGAGAGAGAGAGAGAGAGAATCTGTGGAAGTAACTGAATGTGCGTGTGTGTGTGTGTGTGTGTGTGTGTGTGTGTGTGTGAGAGAGAGAGAGAGAGAGAGAGAGAGAGAGAATCTGTGGAAGTAACTGAATGCGTGTGTGAGAGAGAGAGAGAGAGAGAGAGAGAGAGAGAGAGCGCTAATCTTTCCCCCTACCCTTCCCCTTCCCTGCTGAACATTAGCAAATCAGACCAGCAAATAAATGTACATAAAACACGAACCCCGCCCCCCCCCTCCATCCACGTACATTAACACCCCAAGCATCCCTAACTGCACCCATATACCTTGCCACCCTTGACGCAATCGGTCATTTCGTTTAACAAGGGCTTAACTTGTACCGTATGCTTGTTTTATTATTATTATTATTTTTAAATGCAAGGAAGAAGGAACCAATTGCAACCGACTCTATTTTAAAACATTTTTGACCGTTAGGATGTCCAGTTTGAATTTTGAAATGTAACGGTACTGGCATTTGAACTGTAACGGACCTTGGCATTTTGAACTATAACGGACCTTGGCATTTTGAACTATAATGGACCTTGGCATTTTGAACTGTAATGGACCTTTATATTTTGAACTATAACGGTCCTTGGCATTTTGAACTATAACGGACCTTGGCATTTTGAACTGTAACGGACCTTGGCATTTTGAATTATACCGGTACTTGGCATTTTGAACTATACCGGACATTGGCATTTTAAAAAAACTCTGAGGCAGTAATCTCGCAAGGTTAGGCAGCTTACTAACACCTCTTCCTTACCGATTTATTTCCGATTCTGCTCCGGTACTATATTCTTGTGGGTTATTCATGCAATCTACGTCGATATTGAAAAGACATACGAAGGAAACCAGGAGATATTGAGTAGTTTGGAAAATAATTCGCTAAGAAAGAGGTGTAAAGGAAGAGGTTAATGTCGATGTGTTAAGGAAGGGGTTAATGTCGATATGGAAAAGACATGAGAAGCAGACCAAGGGATATTAATGAGCAATTTGAAAAATAAATCGCTAAGGAAGAGGTGTAAAGGGGTTAAAACGGTACTTAGGCCCTAATTTCCAAGGACCTATTCTTATCAGTGTCCCCGTCGTCGGATTGAAGGGGTTGGTGGAGACTGCTTATCGCCCCCCTTCACCACGAGGCGCCGCACAAATGACCCCGTGGCAGAGGGCAAATCATGACGTCATCGGTGTAAAGGGATTAATGATCGTCTACCGAGACCGCTTCACCTATTCCAACAAAATCCTTAACTTCTTCACTACCAGGCCTTCTTTCATTGCTTTACACTTATTTTTTATTACATCTATTAAATCATTTACGTAATTACTAAATATTTATCTATTACATTAAGTATTTATTATATCTATATTTATATGCTGTACTCACATTTATTTTAATTTTATTTCAAAATATATTTATATACTGATATATATATTATAATGATTTTTTCCTTTTTTTTTTTAGGTTTATTCATTGCTGTACTTTTTCGTTTTTCATTTACGTTATCGTCAGAATAAGCGAAGCAGGGAACCTCCTTCAAGATGCTGAACCACATGAAAATAAGAAGTGATAAAGAGAAGGCAGGTTAACAAAAGACTGGGCAAAGAAGGAGGCGAGAGAAGGTGAAGGAGGGACGATGAAGGAAAAAAAAATGAAGGAAGACAAGGTAACAAATGAGGGAGAAAAGAAGGAAGGGAGAGAAGGTGAAGGAAGGACGATGGCGGAAAAAACAGAGGTGAAGGAAGACAGATTAACAAGACAACGAGAATAAAAAGGGGGGGAGAGAGAGAGAGAGAGAGAGAGAGAGAGAGAGGGTGAAGGAGGGACGATCAGCGCTAAGAAGTGTCCGTCTGTCTTGAAGATGCTGACAAGGTGGGACATTACCAAGGTTAATGAGGCAGATAATTGCACAGGTAAAATAATTAAGGAAGAAATACCTCTGAATCTGTGGCGAAATCAACATTATTATTATTATTATTATTATTAATTATTATTATTATTGTTGTTAATATTACTACTACTACTACTACTATTGTTATTATTATTACTACTACTACTATTACTATTATTATTATTATTACCACACGATTTTATAATGTATGCGAGGCGTTTAGGACATGATTCCTATACTCTGTCCATTTTAACTTGCCCTAAAATTGCCATCTCTCCTTGAATGCTAAGCTGTATGATATAAACACCAGAATACCATGCTAGTCACGAAGAAGTGCCATAGCGAGGATGAGGAGCCGTAGTATACATATATTTTTTTTCTGCCACTGAGCTACGTGAAATAAGCTGCAAAAGGACGAAAATCTGGGCCAAGTAAAGGTGAAGAAACTAGGGTAAAATACGGGATTAGGAACAGTCACTATAGCTACTTAAGACGATTACCGCTACGCTCTTCATCTTGTTTTTTAATTGATTTGTTTTGTTTTCTTTTGATTTTCTTCCAGTCGGGGAGGCAAGGAAATGTTTTTGTTGTTATGGACGCTAACCTTCTGCCCTCGAAGTGTGTGTGTGTGTGTGTGTGTGTGTGTGTGTGTGTGTGTGTGTGTGTGTGTGTGTGTGTGTGTGTGTGAACTCGAAACCCCGACCCGAAACAGCCAAAGCGCTAAGGCGTCAAAACACACACACACACACACACACACACACACACACACACACACACACACACACTTAAAGCACTTGAAAAAAAAAAAAAAGGGGGGGGGGGAGGGGGAGATCAAGTTGGAACAGGACTGACCAAAAATACCATTAAAAAAAAAAAAAAACGGCCTTCTCAATAACGGACACTCCACCTCGAAATAACGGATAGGAAGAATAAATAACGGTAGAGCTAAAATAACGACCCGGAAATAACGGACAGGCCGGAAACAAACAGCGTCCGTAATTTCCAGGATTTTTAACATCACCTCAACCTAAGAAATCCGGTCACCCCTGGAAGAGGAAGAGGAGGAATAAGAGGAGGGAGAAGAAGAGGAGGGGGGAAGAGGGTGAAAAAGGAGAAAATGACGATCGGTGATATAATAATAATAATAATAATAATAATAATAATGCGTCCTCGTGGTAAAGGGGGTCAAAGTGTCACAATCCCGGGGTCAACCACTTACCACTTGAACGAGGTGGTTGTTCCTGAGGTGGTAGTTGTGGTAGCTGGGGTAGGGGGTCTTCCGGTAGTGGTGGTGGTTAGGAGGCGAGATTGTGGTAGTTGTGGTTGATGCTTGACTGGTTGGACAGGAAGGGTTGATTGTGGTAATTGTGATTGGATTGTGGTAGCTGTGGTTATGGTTTATTATGCTGCAGGTAAAGGAAGGGTTATGACTGTGGTAGTATGAGTGTGGTTGTTATGGTCATGATTGTGGTTGTTGTAGTTAACTGTGGTAGTTGTGGTTATGACTGTGGTAGCTGTGGTTACGATTGTAGCAGCTGTGATTATGACTGGTAGTTGTGGTTATATTTGTGGAAGCTGTGGTTATGACTGGTAGCTGTGGTTATAATGGTGGTAGATGTTATAATTGTGGTAGTTGTGGTTAGAGGGGGTTGTGATTGTTCCCAGCACTTAACAGAACAGTGATTGTGGTGCTTGTTATGAGGATGGCTGATTGTGGTAGTTGTGGTTATTTTAGTGACTGAGTGGTAGTTATGGTTGAGGGAAGATTTGACTGGTTATCTGAAAGGTTGTGATTGTTGTAGACGAATGGTTGTGACTGGAGGTAGCTGAGTGGTAGTTGTGGTTATTAGTGGTAGTTGTGGTATTGGTGATGGCTGTGGTACTGGTGGTGGTTGTGGTTTTGGTGGTAGTTGCGGCAAGTTCTGGTAGTGGCTTGTGATTGTGGTAGTGACTGGTGACTGGCAGTTGTGGTAGTGACTGACTGGTAGTTGTGGTAGTGACTGGTGATTGTGGTAGTTCTGGTGGTGACTGGTCATTGTGGTAGTTCTGGTAGTGACTGGTGACTGTGGTATTTCTGGTAGTGACTGGTGATTGTGGTAGTAACTAGTAATTGTGGTAGGTATTATAATTACTAGTAGATGTGATAAGGGTTGATAATGGGTAGGTGGTAACAGTGTGGTAGTGACAGGTGGTTGTGGTAGTGTTGTAGGTGTGGTAGTTACTCTTCTGTAATGGCAGGCTAATGGTCGTTAAGGTGGTAGTTGGGGTGGTAATGGTGGTAGTTAGGGTGGTTAATGAGTAGCTTAAATGACACGTCCTAAATAACCAGTGATTTTTATTATTATTATTATTATTACAGGTATTATTATTGTTATTCTTATATTATTATTATTATTATTATTATTTTTATTACTATTATTGTTATTATCCTTATTATTTATTTTATTACTATTAGTTATTTTTATTATTATTATTATTATTATTATTATTACAGATGGAGAGGAACAAATTAAATAAATAAAAATAATCCATACACCAGATTACAGGCGTCCTCCTTCACTACAAAAAATATGTAATTCTTGGTTTATTTAGACTTCACTGTGGCAAATTTGTGGTAGGATTGTGGTTGGTGGGATAGACTTAAATGTGGTAGGGTAATGACTGTGGTGGTTGGCTGTAATTTAAGGTCACTGAAATGCTGGTAACCGTGTTCCTAATTAAGTGAAGCTGGTAAATGTGGTAGTGGTATTTGTGGTAGTGGTAATTGTAACGGACATTGTGGTGGAGGTAGTTGTGGTAACGGTATTTGTGGTGGTGGCAGTTGTGGTAATAGTAATTGTGGTTTGGTAACTGGTTTGATGATTGTGAAAACGGTAATCGTGGCAATGGTAACTGTGGTAGTGGTAATTGTTGATGGTAACTGTGGTAATGGTAACTGGTAGCGGTAACTGTGGCGGTGGTAACTGTGATGGTTAATTGCGGTAACGGTAATTGTAGTAGTTGTAACTGTGACAGAGATAACGGCGGTAGTAGTAATTGTGGCAACGGTAACTGGGTACCAATAACTGTGGTAGTGGTAACTAAGGCACTGTACTGATAATTGTGGAAACGATAATTGTGGTGGGTAATGGTCGAAAAGGTAATTGTGGCTAACTGTGGTACTGTATTTGCGGTAACTGTGGTGGTAACAAATTACTGTTACGGAAGTCACTGCTATACTGATTGGGGTCAGAGTAATTTTTGTTAGTAATTGTGGTAGATGAAGGCTAATTGTGGTAGCTGATGATGGAATTGTGGTAGTTGATGTAATTGTGGTAATGTAATTGTAGTAGTTATGACGGAATTGTGGTAGGTGATATAATTGAGGTGGTTGATGATGTCTTTGTGGTAGTGATGTGTGTGGTAGTCTGCGATCTTAATGGTGGTGATATATTTGTGGTACTGTGGTTGTGGTGATCTTAGTGTGGTGCTGTGGTGGAGATCTTAGTGTGGTGCTGTGGTGGTGATCTTAGTGTGGTGCTGTGGTGGTGATCTTAGTGTGGTGCTGTGGTGGTGATCCTGGTGTGGTGCTGTGGTGGTGATCTTAGTGTGGTGCTGTGGTGGTGATCTTAGTGTGGTGCTGTGGTGGTGATCTTAGTGTGGTGCTGTGGTGGTGATCTTAGTGTGGTGCTGTGGTGGTGATCTTAGTGTGGTGCTGTGGTGGTGATCTTAGTGTGGTGCTGTGGTAGTGATCTCAATGTGGTGGCTGTGATCTTAGTAGTGATCTTAGTGTGACTCGAATGGTGATCTTAGCCGGTGATTTTTATTGTGGTTGTTAGTAATCTCACTGGTGGCTGGAATTGTGGTTAATGTGGTAGTCAATGAGGCAGGTGTTGCGGCAGAGACTGTGGTAGTGATGCGATGGTTGTAGTTGCGGTCAAAATGTTAGTATATTCACTTTAACTTGGCCTAAAATTGCCATAACTTTTAACAATCCATTAGCTCTTGAATATGATGCTAGTCACGAAGAAGTGCTGTGGAAAGCCAAAAGGACAAAAATCTAGGCCAAGTCAGAATGAGAGGAGTGTCGTTACTTAGTTCTGCGATTGTGGTAATGATGGTGATGGTGCCTGTAGACTTGGTGGTGATTGTGGTAGTTAAGGTGGTTCTGTGGTAGCAACACTGTGGTATCTGTGGTAGTATCAATGACTGTAGATGGAGTTTAGTGACTGTGAGGGTAGCTGATAGATGTAAATAATGACTGGAGTAGATATAACGCACCTGTAGATATTCTTGTAACCTGCTGTACTATATGTATTTGCTGTACCGGGGAGATGTGGCGAACGTGATTGTATTTTTTTTTATAATATCTGGTTGTCTTGATCGATTAGGGTGGTTGTGAGTGGTAGTTTTGGTGTCATGGTGTGTGGTATGGAGGTTAATTTGTGGTAGTACAGGTAGTGGTGGTTGCAGGTGATTAGGAAGGTGGTTAGGTAGTTGCAGTGATGGTAGTTTAGTGGTAGATGAGGATGGTAGTGACTGGTAGGTGTGGTTAGGAAGCTGCAGTGATGGTAGTTTAGTGGTAGAGGTGATTATAATTGATGGTAGTGACTGGTAGTTGTGGTTAGGAAGTTGCAGTGATGGTAGTTCAGTGGTAGAGGTGATTATAACTGATGGAAGTGACTGGTAGGTGTGGTTAGGAAGTTGCAGTCATGGTAGTTTAGTGGTAGAGGTGATTATAACTGATGGTAGTGTCTGGTAGTTGTGGTTAGGTAGTTGCAGTGGTGGTAGTTTAGTGGTGGAGGTGATTATAACTGATGGTAGTGACTGGTAGGTGTGGTTAGGAAGTTGCAGTGGTGGTAGTTTAGTGGTAGAGGCGATTATACGTAATGGTAGTGACTGGTAGTTGTGGTAGTTATGAGTATGTAACTGTGATGGTTCCGTGGTTGTGGTAATGCTGACTGAACTGTGGCGTGTTGACTAATTAGAGGTCGTGGAGGTCAAGGTGATTAGCAAATGACCTGACCCCCTGTAATTAAGTGATTGGTAACTGGTGATTGAAATTGAGTTTTTTTTTAATAATACTGGTGATTTGAAGATGTAATTTTTGATACAGACTGTGGTATAGGTGATACAATAATTGTGGTTAATTGGTGGTGTAATTAGCTGTGATTTGCTGTGGTTAATTACCGTGGCAGAGTACTGATAATTAGACTATGATGATGGTACTAGGTCGTGTGGTATCTGTAGTACTAGTAGCTGTAATGGTGGATAGTCAATGGTTTTTTTATGACTGGTTCTTCTCGTAGTGGTAGTTGTGGTAGTAGGTCTAGAAGTGGTAGTTATGGATGCATGAGACTGTGGTAGTTGTGGTGGCGTTAATGGTAGTTGTAGTTGCCTAAGGTTGTGGTAGCTCTCGTATACTGGTAATTGTGGTAGCAGGCCTAGCGGTTCCGTTAGATAGTGGTAGTTGTGGTACCGGTAATAGTGGGAGCTAGCACTGGTTGTATAAGTCTGGTAGTTGTGGTATAAGTGAATGGTAGACAGTAGCACCGGAAGTAGTGGGAGGTGTGGTGATAGTGAACAGTCAAATAGCAGTAGCAGTGGTAGTAGTAGTAGTGGTACCGGAAGTAGTGGTAGTGAAGTGGTGGTATGAGGGGTAGTGTGAGTGGTAGTATTAACCCCTTCACTTCGATGATGCGCTTAGTCTCGCTACCTCCACACGAATTTGGTCACATTACGAAAAAAAAAAAAAAAAACACCATTTCGAAATCTCAAACATAAGATCGTCTGGAGAGAGAGAGAGAGAGAGAGAGAGAGAGAGGAAAATATTTAAGACGTCCTCGAACTGAAGGGGTTAAATTGTTAATACTGTTGTTGTGGTTGGTTACTGGGTTGTGGTAGGTGTGACGATGATGGTGGTAGTTGATAGCGGTTGTTTGTGGTGGTAGTGGTTAGTGACTGGTTGTTAGACTGTGGTAGCTGTGGTTAGTCGCGACTGTTGTTAGTGACTGGTTGTTAGATTGTAGTAACTGTGGTTAATGAGTTTTCGTAATTGTTGTTATTGTCTGACTGTTAATGTGGTAGTTGTGGTTAGTGACTGGTTGTTGGATTGTGGTAGTTGTGGTTAGTGACTGCCTATTTATTGCTAGTGACTGGCTGTTGGATTATGGTAGTTGTGGTTATTTTCGTGATTGCAGTGGTTCAGGTGACTACTCAACCTCCTTTGTGGTATCGATGGCTAAGCGACAGTAACAGATGGTAATTGTAGTGAGTGGTAAAATAATGGGAGATGTGGTGGAAGTCGGTGTTGTGGTAGTTGTGGTTAGATGTGCGGTTGGATGTTGGTTGAAACGATAATGTTGGTTGTTCCTACTGGTGTGTGTCCAGCTCATAGTGGTAGGAGAATGTTGGTAGCTAGTGTGGTAGCAGTGGTGTTTCGTTGAAATTGTGGTTGTTGTCGACGGTCGTTGTAAATGGTTGTTAATGGACTGTGGATTGTGGTTGTCGATGGTGGTTGTAATTGTGGCATATGAAGAGCTTGTAACTGTGGCTATCGATGGTGGTAGTTCAAAGGATTGTAATTGTGGTTGTAGTGTCGATGGTGGCTGTAATTGTGGTAGTTCACTAGTAACTGGTTGTCGATGGTGGTAGTTCAAGGGCTAGGTATTGTGGTTGTTGTCGATGGTGGTAGGAACTGTGGTTGTTGTCGATGGTGGTAGGAATTGTGGTTGCTGTCGATGGTGGTAGGAATTGTGGTTGTTGTCGATGGTGGTAGGAATTGTGGTTGTTGTCGATGGTGGTAGGAATTGTGGTTGTTGTCGATGGTGGTAGGAATTGTGGTTGTTGTCGATGGTGGTAGGAATTGTGGTTGTTGTCGATGGTGGTAGGAATTGTGGTTGTAGTCTCGGCGGTTAGATGTAAATAAGTTATGGAGAAATTAGGGTAGTTTAAGACAGTAATAGTAGTCGATAGTTAAGTAGGTGAATCCAGTGTTAAGGTCAACTACGATACTCAAAGGTCAGAGGTCACTTATTGGGTGTTTTAGTGATTGTGGTTGGAGTAGGTGGATGGTGACTACAACTGTGGTGGTAATGGTGAAAATGCTTGTAATTGTGGTGGTAGTGGCTGTAACTGTGGTGGTTGTGGTTGTAATAGTGGTGGCTGTGGTTGTAACTGTGGTGGTAGTGGTTGCAATTGTGGTGGTAGTGGTTGTAACTGGTGGTAGTGGTTGTAATAGTGGTGGCTGTGGTTGTAACTGGTTGTAATTGTGGTGGTAGTGGTTGTAGCTGAAGTGGTTGTAATTGTGGTGGTTATGGTTGTAACTGAAGACTAGTGGTTGTAACTGTGGTGTTGTAGTAATGATAATGGTAGTACTTGATGATAATGGCTGACTGGTGATGGTTGTGCTTGAGTGGTTGTAAGAGGTAGTTGTGACTATGGCAGCGTAATTGTGGTGGTAATGGTAATTGTACGTGGTAGTTGCGATTGTGGTAGCGTAACTGTGGTGGTAGTGGTTGTAATTTTACGTGGTAGCTGTGACTGGTAGCGTAATTGTGGTGGTAGTAGTTGTACCTGTACGTGGTAGTTGTGATTGTGGTAGCGTCATTGTAGTCGTAGTGGTTGTAATTGTACGTGGTAGCTGTGATTGTGGTAGCGTAATTGTGGTGGTAGTGGTTGTAATTGTACGTGGTAGCTGTGATTGTGGTAGTTGTAACTGTGGTGGTAGTGGCTGGTCTAATGACTGGTGAGCGAGTATAATGAAACCGGTGAAAAATGGCGGAAGTTTTGAAAAATTATGATACCGGGTTCAGAAATTAAATTACTGACGATAATGAAAATAATGAAAACCGTGGCATGGGAAGTAAATAAATACTGATAATAAATGTAGAGAAAAAAAAGGTTGGTAATGAAAATAATGATAAACAATAAACACCGCGAGTAATGAGGCTAATTTGGGAGACGAAAATGATTATGACGACAGCAGTGCAAATTCTGAACCTAACGAACTCATAACGGAAAGATTTTTGAATTGTAACTAAAAAATCTGGCTAAATAAATCAAAATGTCGGTAAAAGTCTATAGAACTGGAAGGCAGGACTGAAAATAAGGGCAGGGTGATGGGGAACGAGTGAAGAGAGGACGAGGCTCACAAACAGGCGTGCTTCCCCGTCGGCGGCTAGAGAGACACTGACGGTTTTCCCGCTCAACAAGTAGCCGCCCCTCCGCCACCCGCCCTCCCAACCACACCCACCGCACATTTACCACACCACCACGCCTACCACACACGCCCATACTAATCAATCTATCACAAAAACCCTCCACAAACCTCTTATCTACTCACACCACCACGAAAAAGCGGGTAAAAGGAACCACAACACGCTCAAAATTGCTCCAACACATAACGGCTGTAACCGACATCTCGCAACCTATCCACAAGTCCCGCCCATTTGAATTCCCCGCGCATACTTCGAAGGCTTTGTGGGCGGGGTTTTGTGGAGTGGGCGGGGGTTCTGAAGAGCAGTGGGAGGGGTTTCTGAGAGAGATAAGAGGGACGGGGATCAGAAGTGTAGCGAAGGAGAGGTGGAGGGGGAGGGAGGGAGGGGGAGAAGAAAGGAAGAGGGGAGGTGGAGGGGGAGAGAGAAGGAATTTAACGAAAGGAGGGAGGGGGGTGGAATTGTAACGAAAGAAAGAGGGTGGGAAGGAGGAAAGAGTGGAGGTGAGAGTAAAGGTGGGAGGGAGAATGGATGAAATTAGAGAGACTACAATTTAATACTTAACCCCTTCACTAACAAGGTAAATAAAATCGTCTAACATGAACGTTGTGTGTGTGTGTGTGTGCGCGTGTGTGTGTGTGCGCGTGTGTGTGTGTGTGTGTGTGTGTGTGTATTTTCTAAGCTGGAGAAATATGAACGTTCACAGCGAGGGTTTTGTGTGTGTGTGTGTGTGTGTTCTAAGCTGTAGAAATATGAGCATACACAGCGCGAGGGTTGTGTGTGTGTGTGTGTGTGTGTGTGTGTGTGTGTGTGTGTGTGTGTGTTTATTTACAGCCGTGACTTTAAGTACAGTATACGGATAAAGTTTTCCACAGAAGATGTTAACGCGGTCAGTCTCTTACCCCATCGGTCCCTCAAAAAATCGTCCGTAAATCAAGAAATAGAAAAAATCGCTACCAAGGGGAACGCAGTGTAAATAACAATAATAATAATAATAATAATAATAATAATAATGTACTGGGGAGGGCAGTTCGAGCTGACATGTACTGTACGTGAATTACTGGGAGTACTGGTTAACTTTTTCATTAGAACTGGAAATGAAGAAAATGAAGAGGAGATGAAGAAATGAAGGAAAGATGAGGAAGAGACGAAGAAAAGATGAAGAAGAGTTGGAGGAGGAGAAAAGAAAATGAAGAGAAGAAACGATGAAGAAATGAAGAAAAAGATGAAGCAAAGATGAAGACGAGGAGAAGTAAGGATGAGGAGGAGCAGATGATGAAAAAATGAAAATAAGATGAAGACAAGATGAAGAAGAGATGAAATGAAAGATGAAGATGAACAGGAGAGGAGCAGATGAAGAAAATATGAAGAAGAGGAGGAGATGAAAAGAGTAAGAGGAGATGAATAGGAGATGAAGAAAAGAGGAAATGAAGAAGAAAAGAGAAGATGAAGAAAAAATGAGATGAAGAAAAGATGAAGAAAGAGAAGAAGAGGAGGAGATGAAGAAGAAAACAGGTGATGAAGAAAAGAGGAGATGAAAAAAGGAGATGAAGAAAAGAGCGGAAGAAAAGACGAATAAAAGAAAGGAGATGAAGAAGACAAGAGGAGGAGGAGGACGAGATGAAAAGGAAATGAAGAAAAGAGATGAAGATAGAGATATGAAAATGAGCAGGATGAGAAGATGAAGAGAAGAGGAGGAGGAGAATATGAAGAGAAGAAGAGGAGGAAAAGAAAAAGAAAAAGTATGCGAATCAGTGTGTGGATGGACGGGTGCTGCGTGCCTGCCGTAATGGGGGAGAGGATGCGGCCAGACGCTTCCACTAGAACGGGGTGCATTGCAAATTCACCCTTATTAGTACTGGATCATTTTATATTTTATTTTTGTTACTTTCAGACGATTTTATTCAGGTGCGGGGAGAGATTTTGGAGCCGAGAGTTTTATATTTTTTTTTTTTTAACATCAATACGAAGTTCTATTAAAATCATGTGGACAGCAAGGATGAAAATAATAACAGTATTAGTAGTAGTGGTGGTGGTGGTGGTGGTAGTAGTAGTAGTAGTGGTGGTGGTGGTAGTAATGGAGGTGGTGGGTGGTGGTGGTGGTGGTGGTAGAAGATTAATAATAATAATAATAATAATAATAAAAAACAAAACAAAAGGTGTATCATAGGGATAGACTGGTTTGGTCAGCCACTTCTAACCATGCACAAATAAAGTGGAATGAGCGATAGGTGGGCCAGGAGAGAGCCACTTCCTAAAACAATGTATGTAATTAATCACGAGGAAGAGGTGGGTGGGGAAGGAGTCTGTGCAGTTACGTAATTAAAGAAGAATATATCAGTTTCGGTGGGGGAGGAGGGTGGGGAGAGAGCAAGTCAGTTACATAATTGAAAAAAGGAGTTTCTGGTTCACATTGGCTGGTGGGAAGAGTCACCGTCGTGATGCAATAAGTTTCGGAGGGAGAGGAGGGCGTGGAGAGAGCCGGTCGCCAGTCCCACCCCTTAACTCTACACTACTTCTTTTAACAACCCCTAAGACGACATCACTAACTGTCACCAAGTCAAATTCCACATTTTTAAGTAATGAAATACACACCTTAATGTACTTCAAACGTAAACAATGTCTTCTCTCAGTAAAGATTTAAATTCGTGTACAGTTATATTCAAATTTAACGTTTAAGTAAAAGATGAAAAAATATAAACATCTGTATTTCGAAATCTAACTCTTCTGGATCAGGAACTAAGCTTAATTAACTCTACGTATCGTCTGGGGAGGTAAATTTAGAAGCAAGCCGTTAAGGAGTTCTCTGTGGGGGGGGGGGTTGAGACAAGAAAACGTTACTCTTATCCCCAAACAATTTACTTTACCTGAGAAATACTTTTTTTTTTCTGTATAAAGTGCATCCCCTAAAAATATTTCCTAGTTAACTTCCAGCCCAAAACGTAAATAAATAAAAGGAAAGACGGAAAAGGGAGGAAAGAAAAAAGTAACAAGAGGAAAGAAAAAAGTAACAATCAACCACTTCTGACATTTTAAATATTTTCAAAAACTGACACCAAAAAACGCGAACACGGTAACAATAAGGCCTCTTCCCTCTCCTTAACCCCTTGTTTGTTTTTTTTCCATGCCTTCCAAGTTGGCGCAATTCTTTCCATATTGTGTAATTCTTTCATTTTTACCTCCGTCTCCCTCCCTCCCGCGTCCCCCTGGTGGCGAGAACAAAAGCCAGGCGACACAACGTCATTTCCGGCGTGAGATGAGTTCCCGCCAACCGTCCTTTCCTCCCTCCCCGCCCCCCTCCCTCTCCTCCGTGCATATTTATCAGGGGAGGGGAAGGAGGGAGGGAAGGGAAGGATGAAGGGAGGGGAAGTAGGGAGGGAAGGGATGGATGGAGGGAGAGGAAGAGAGGAGGGAAGGGATGGATGAAGGGAAGAGGGGGGAGAAGGGATGGAGGGAGGGAGGGGTAAGAAGAGGGGAGGAAAGGGAAGGGATGGAGGGAGGGAGGGGTAAGAAGAAGGGAGGAAAGGGAAGGGATGGAGGGAGGGAGGGGTAAGAAGAGGGGAGGAAAGGGAAGGGATGGAGGGAGGGAGGGGAAAGAAGGAGGGAAGGGATGGATGGAGAGAGGGGATGGAAGATATGGATGGAGGGAGGGGAAGGAAGAGGAGAGGGAAGGGATGGATGGATGGCGGGGCAATAAGAGGGAAGGGATGGATGGAGGGAAAGGAAGAGGGGAGGGAAGGGATGGCTGGAGTGAGGAAAAAGACGGGAGGGAGGAGATGGAGGGGGTGAAAGAAGAGGGGAGGGAAGGATGGAGGGAGGGAGGGATGGAATGAAGAGGTTTTTTCTAATTCCGGTATAGGTGTAAGAGATTGATACGTGTGTGTGTGTGTGTGTGTGTGTGTGTGTGTGTGTGTGTGTGTGTCGATTTGCACATTTTACTATTAAATCACCAGAATAATAAAATCCCTTCTTTACTAGCGTCAATGTATTAAGGTCACACACACACACACACACACACACACACACACACACACACACACACACATCCTGCAACATCTCTCTAATAACGAGCAATAATAATAATAATAATAATAATGTCACGGTTTTCGGGCTGGTGACGTCATGGCTTCCTTTATTACGTCAAGAGAATCAATAAAGCCTTCCAACAGCTACGTAATATGTATAAAATAATAATCTTTAGGAAATAATTGATGAAGTGGCTAGAAAATAAAAAAATAAAATAAAACAAAATCCGAAATATATGGTTCTGAATTTTAAAGACAATATGAATAGTAATAAGCGTAGTAGTAGTAGTAGTAGTAGTAGTAGTAGTAGTAGTAGTAGTAGTAGCTGTGGTGGTGGTGGTAATGCTGCTACTACTACTACATCTACTACTACTAGAACAACAACTACTACTACTAATAATAATAATCCCACCTAAGCGATGGGGTAAGGCAAATTATTAACAACAATAATAATAATAATAATCATAAATATCCACCAATCACCACCACACTGGAACCAAACACCAAACAACAAAAAACACACAAACTTTCATAACACGTGACTGTCAACACGGACGCGTCACAGCTGATCAACCCGAACGAAACTCAACGACACCCACGCGAGCGAACCAGTTTGAAAAAGGGCGGGCGCGCGTGTGTATCCGTGTGTATGTGAGCGTGTGTGGCCACTGTAAAACATCGGATATTGATATGGTTTTCTGGATTTATAAGAAAGTGATAGGAAATGGGGGAGAGGGAGAGGGAGAACGAGCGAAGCGATATGGGAGATGGGCGAGGGTTTGTGGGAACGGGTGCCTTAAACGACGGGTAGTGAAATATGGCGGCTGCATCCCGTAGACTTTTCTTTATGTATTCTGTCCACGTATTTTACTTTCTCTTACTCAGCCGTTAACTCATCTATTCAACAAACAATTCAAAATAAAACACATCCACTTTTTTAAACTGGAAGATTTTGAAGATGTACCAACGGTTTTTGTCTTACTTGGTCTTCCACGATCGTAAACCAGTACAAATATTCAAAATACAACATCCAATTACATTCATGCCAACATAGGACAATATATTTTTGCTATATTTTCGAATTTTGTCCATATGAAAAATCCCAAGAGTCAATGGAGAAAATCTGTCCCGCTTAAGCACAGGGGTAGCAACGGACGGAAGGGGGTCGTTTGAAAATACCGTTGACCTCATATCCACACAATTACTTCTAAATACGTACGGTACACGAACGTATGGGCACTATATATATATATATATATATATATATATATATATATATATATATATATATATATATATATATATATATATAATAGTTTGTGGTTAATTTATATCATCGAAATCTCATGTTCAGGTTTATGCTGACAAAAACTGATAAATAATAAGAATAAACCATGTGGAGAGGATGGAGTGAAAGACTGACGAGGAGTGTATGAGTGAGGTGGAGGGGGAGAGGGTGGGGAAGGCCAAGGATGAGATGGAGGGATGGAGTGGAGAGGTATATGAGGGGGGGGGGTGAGCTGGGAGGAGGGCAGTGAAATGGCGGAGGACAGGGCGACATGGAGGCGATTTGTTTGTGGCCACCCCTTACGGGATTAAGGCGTCTGGCAATAGATAGACAGAAGAATAAACCGAAAACCATTGTCAGTTTATCCCCACAAATTAAACGGCAATTTCTTAATAATGCAATAATTCTAATAACGTCATAATTACTAATAAAGATACCTGTACACCAAATAAATGATCTACCCCCCCCAAAATCATCCCCCCAGAGCCCCCCACCCGAAAAATCACCCCCTCCCCAAAATTTCAACCCCCCCCGAGACCCCCCGAAAATTATCCCCCCTCCTCCGCCCCCCAGCCTCATACAGCAACGGTTTCTCGCCAGATAATTTGATTCAGCCTGAGAAATAATCGGACTGAAGAGGCTGAAAAGAATCTTGGAACGACAATATCACCTTAGCTATTCTGTCTTTCTCTCTCTCTCTCTCTCTCTCTCTCTCTCTCTCACACACACACACACACACACAGACACAACACACACAATCCTTCTACCTCACACACACACACACACACAGACACAACACACACAATCCTTCTACCTCACACACACACACACACACACACACACACACACATCCCTTTCCTCATCCACACAGACACATACACACTTCCCTCTTCCTCATCCACACACACACAATCCCTCTCCTTCACACACACATACACATACACACATCCCTCTCCCTCATCCACACACACACTCATCCCTCTCCCTCATGCACACACACACACACAATTCCTCTCCCTCATGCACACACACACACACACACACAATCCCTCTCCCTCATCCACACACACACAATCCATCTCCCTCACACACACACACACACACACACACACACACACACACACACACACAATCCCTCTCCCTCACACACACACACACACATCTTACGTACGACACTGATATTTCTTCTTAGTTTCTCGTACTATTTTTTTTTTTTTTACTTTTCAACCCTTTCAGCTCAAGGACTTTTTTTCCATCTCACTCCCTACCCCCCAAAAAAAATCAATAACACGTCGAAAATCAAAATAACGCTTCAATAACGGTCTACACATTTCAAAAACTTAAAAATAGAGGTAAAAATAGACAAAAAATCCATGTCTACATTAAATATCCAAAAATGAATAGTTTAGAGGTAAAAATACAAAATAATAATAATAATAATAATAATGACGATAATAATAATAATAATAATAATAATAATAATAATACCGATAATAATAATAATAATAATAATTAATGCGTGACGGATGTTTGCAAAGTTATACATCATGTGCAAAAATTGATGGTTTCCAGATACGAACAGCGTGTCAAAAAAAGGAAAAAATAACACAGATGCCCAAACTATAATTAAAATCAGAAAAATGTCCGAAATGATGTCCAAAAAGAATTATATATGAGTAACAAGTGTCCAATCTTTCCCTAGAGGTGTCCGAAGATATGTGGAAAATTATCATGGAACTGGAAATGACTAAAAACAATGATTAATGTTCAAAAATATTCATGGTATTCAAATTGGGTTCAAGATATCTATTAGTCATCAAAAAACGGTCTCCAAAATGCATAGGGTTTTCAAATTTGGCTTGTAACTGAAAACGGGTGGTATTTGAATTTTTTGCCGTTAAAGACTGGGTTAACGTTCGCCATCTGAGAGAGAGAGAGAGAGAGAGAGTTAAATAATGGCAAAATGATCAGAACACAAATAGTAAGAAAAAAATGATAAAAAAGCAAGACGGAAAACATGAATACAAAACAGAAAATGAGAGAGAGAGAGAGAGAGAGAGAGAGAGGGGGGGTACATAAACATTCTACTCACACGCTGTCTCCCACACCCACACCATCTGCTTGTCTACACCAACTCTCTCTCTCTCTCTCTCTCTCTCTCTCTCACACACACACACACACACACACACACACACGTCGGGCAAATTATAACACCCGCTCCCTCTAAGTAAGGCCGTAAAACAATCACATAATCGACTTTAACGGAGAGAGAGAGAGAGAGAGAGAGAGAGAGAGAGAGAGAGAGAGAGAGACCACATATCTTACCTTAACCCCTTCAGAACGAGGATCCGTTTTCTGTTTCCTTATGGCAGACTTCTTAATTTGTCTCAAGATGCCCGTTTTCTGAAAGTTAAAGACAACCTCATTAGCACTTATGGTTTCTCTCTCTCTCTCTCTCTCTCTCTCTCTCAGTACCCTTTTCTTTCTCTTCCAGGCTTATTCCTTACTCTCCATTTCCTTCCTCATTCCCCTTTCTTTTACCTCTCTCTCTCTCTCTCTCTCTCTCTCTCTCTCAGTACCCTTTCCTTTCTCTTCCAGGCTTATTCCTTACTCTCCATTTCCTTCCTCATTCCCCTTTCTTTTACCTCTCTCTCTCTCTCTCTCTCTCTCATACCCTTTACCTCTCCTTTCCTGGTTTACTTCTAACTCTCCCTTTTCCTCTTTCTCCCTCCCTCCCCCCCCTCTCTCTCTCATTTTTATTTTTTTGAAGGTAATTATCGTATCAGAAGTTTTCGTCAAAGATGGATAAATAATATCACTTCACCTCAAACGAAATCCCATTACGTCCTTATTCTCGTCCTTAACACCTCTTCCCTAGCGACTTATTTTTGGCTACGGGTGGTTAGTATCCTGTTGTACGTTATTTAGGCAGAGTATGGCGATAGTGGAAGGATTTATGCAACACTGAAGAGGACAGCAAGGTGTAATAAGCAAAATAAATCGCTTAGGAAAAGGATACAAGGTTGTAATTACGTGAGAAATATAATTAGACTGGGTTAGATGAGGGTAGGTTGGGTTAACTTAGGTTGGATATGGATATCTGACGTTAGGCGGGGTTCAATAAGAAATAGGTACTGTATACTTATTTTTGTCTGTTTATCTCTTTCTCGGCCTTAATTCTCTCTCTCTCTCTCTCTCTCTCTCTCTCTCTCTCGGGCGTAGCTTCTGGTCGGGTGGGTGGGTAAGGAAGGCAGGATCTGGCAATGTTCACTCCATCTGAAAACTGACGCTATCTCTGCTCGCCACCCTCTCTACGCTCCCTCTCTCTCTCTCTCCTCCCCCTCCCTCTCACCTCCTCCTCCCCAATCCCACCCAATCCCCCCTTCACATTCACTAAGCTGACCCCCCCCCACCCATCCCCCCCCCTCTTCTTCATCCTTCCGGAACTCTCTCTCTCTCGTAATTTTCCATCTTACTCGTCTATTTACATCACGATTTACTGTCAATTTCTCTCTCTCTCTCTCTCCCCCGAAATAGCGTCCTCGGTGTGAAGTGGCTAAACTCTTCCTCACCACCCCTCTCACCTGACCCACATCGCCGCAGGTAAGAACACTAAATAATCTTAAGACGTTGTGGTAGTGCTAAGGAAGGCGTATCTGTATTAAGTGTTAGGGAGGAAGAGGAGGAGGATGAGGAAGAAGAGGAGGAAGTAAAAGGAAGAAGAGAAGAGGGCAAGGAAGAACAGGAGGAGAAGGAAGGAAAATGTGGAGGAAGAAGAGGAAGAGGGAGAAGAGGAGGAAGTAAAAGGAAGAAGAGGGCAAGGAAGAACAGGAGAAGGAAGGAAAATGTGGAGGAAGAAGAGGAGGAAGTAAAAGGAAGAAGAGAAGTAAGAGGGCAAGGAAGAACAGGAGGAGAAGGAAGGAAAACGTGGAGGAAGATGAGGAAGAGGAAGAATGAACAGGAAGATAGAAAATGTGCAGGAAGAAGAGGAGAAAGAACAGGAGGAAAAGGAAGGAAAATGTGGAGGAAGAGGAAGATGCAGAGGAGGAGAAGAGGAAGCGAAAAGGAGAACTGGAGGAAGAGGAAGGAAAATGTTGAGGAGGAGGGAGGAAGAGGAAGAAGAGGGACGAAGGAAGAGGAAGAAGAGAGAGCGAAAGGGAGAACAGGAGGAAGAGGAAGAAAATGTGGAGGAAGAAGAGGAGGAGGAGGAAGAAGAGGAAGATACAGATGAAGACAAAGCGAAGAGGAAGCGAAAGGGAGAACACGAGGAAGAGGAAGGATGATGTGAAGGAGGAAGAAGAGGAGGAAGAGGAAGGCAGCTGTAGTGGGAGGGAAGATGAGGATGCGAAAGGGAGAAGAGGAAGAAGAGGAAGAAAGAAGAGGAAGAGGGAGGAAAATGTAGAGGAAGAAGACGAAGAGGAAGCGAAAGGGAGAACAGGAGGAAGAGGAAGGAAAATGTTGAGGAGGATGAAGAGGAAGGAAGCTGTAAAGGAGGAAAGAAGAGGAAGCGAAAGGGAGAAGAGGAGGAAGATGAAGACGAGGAAGAGGGAGGCAAATGTGGAGGAAGAGGAAGAAGAGGAGGAAGAGGAAGAAAGATGAGGACGAGGAAGGATGAAGTGGAGGAAGAGGAGGAAAATAGGAAGAGGAAGGAAACGGAGAAACAGGGAGAAAGTAGGAAGAGAGGGAGAAAAAAAAAGAAAAATAGTTTCTCTGTCCCTGACCTAGACTACACCATTAAGATTTACTCTCTCTCTCCAAGGAAGAAAGGAAGGCAGGAAGGAGGAAGAGGTAAAACAAATAAGGTAAAAAGATATGAAGATGGAAAGAATGAGAGAGAGAGAGAGAGAGAGAGAGAGAGAGAGAGAGAGAGAGCAGCGTGATCTAAATTAACTCATTAACTTCAAAATCCCTCCTTATAGCCCAGTACCCCCAGACCCCACCACAGAAAGCGGGAAACTGACACGCGCCATAGAAAACGAACAGGCGGGAGAAAAAAGTTCCCTCCACAGTCCTCTACCCCATGCATAAAATTTACAACTATATTTATTCTCAGTAACCTATAACGTAATAATCTTTGTGGTAACATTCAAAAGTTGAAAAAGGCGTAATTTTGACGACATCGCCTATAAAACCACCGTGGCAAGCGTCCACCTGACATGGATTCAAAGTAAACAATCCTTTAGCAAAGAACGTATCCCCACCATCTGGTAAAGAATTAATGGATAGGCTATGCTCTAATATGTATGGCAATTTCATATATATAACGACAAGAACTAGGACTCGCAAATTAACTTTCTATAGGAAGGGAAGACGATCCAGCGAGTAGTTTCCAAGATACAGGTATTTACAAATTAGTGTGCTTACGTGGAAATAGTTCGTAAAATACCTACATTTTGACAATTTCATATATAAGGACATAAACTAGGCCTCATACTCTATCTCTCTGCAGGATATGAAGAGAATCCAACAAGAAGTTTTCAAAATATAACACCAGACAGACTTTTCCTTATATGATCACAGCTCGTAGAGTACAATTATGTCAGTTTTACATATACGAGCATCACCTACGACGCATACTCTATCTTTCTGTGCGATATGAAGCCAATCCACCGGGTAGTTTCCGAGATACAGGCCCGGACGGAAAGACGGACGGACAGACGGACAGGGGCGATTCCTATATCCCCACCGTATGGAATAATGACAGGGATAATAAGTCACTAATTATTCGCCCCTACTCCCCCAACCCCCTCTTATCTCCCTCCCCCCCTCCTCTCTCCCGCCCTCTCTCTCCACATCCAGTCACTGCTTCCGCCCACTCATACGCATTATTAAATCACACACACACACACACACACACACACACACACACACACACACACACCTCGGGACGCAGTGTACGGTTAAAAAAAAAAAAAAAAAAAAACGCGTAGGAGTTTGTGCTAAAGTGTTTTTGGATTTATTTATGGATTTATTCCGGCCCTTACACCCCTCCGTAACGCCTCTTCCTCTGCGATTTATTTTGCTTATTAACCCTCACTAGCCTCCTCTATGTAATGATCGTGAACCTCGTGGACTGCAGGCTGGGGGACGTGTGTATGGTCTGGTAGGGGAGTTGCCGGACTATATCGTGCCACCCCGTGAAGGCCCCCCTCACTCGCACCACGAGATGAAAAAAGAGGTTAGAGCTTGGATTCTCTCTCTCTCTCTCTCTCTCTCTCTCTCTCTCTCTCTCTCACTTTTTGGGCTACACAGAAACCACCTTCCTGAGAGACAGAGAGAGAAAGAGAGAGAGAGAGAATCCATCTACACGAAAACGACACAATTAACTCACGTGCATCAAGGGGTGTTATACGCAAAATAAACCGCTAAGGAAGAGGTGTTACGGCGGTCCTCATGAAGTAAACAGTGGTCAACTTTTCTCTTAAAGTTCATATTGTCTATCTATCTATCTATCTATTGCCAGTCTTAATCCAGTAAGGGGTGGCCACAAACAAATCGCCTCCATGTCGGTGTCCCTCGTCATTTCGCTGCCCTTCTCCCAGCTCACGCCCCTCTCTCATATACCCTTCCACTCCATCCCTCCATCTCATCCTCGGCTTCCTTCTCCCCCCCCCCCTTTCCACTGGATATTCCGCACATTACACCTGAGTAGCCTATACTAAAACAATATACACAGGATACAAGAGGGTGTCAGGGTGTCATAAGTCGCAAAGGATGAGGTGTTAAGGTCTGTTATGCCACTATTTTTGTTTTGCAGGAAAAATAAGGGGGGCTGAATCTTCCCGTCTCCCGTTCCTACTGCACAATAAATAAATAAATAAACTAGCAAATTACCCTTGTCATGCGACCTGTTATGCTAAAAAAAAAAAAAAAAGACCATCCTCCTGCGTGATCCTCAACCCATCCACCGTCTGATCCAAATCCGGTCAAGGCATTTAGTTTTTTGTTCACACACACACAGGTCGAACTTTGACCTCTCCCTGTGAACCTGACCTCCGACTGCTCTCAAACTTGATCTTTTTTACTGACCCTTAACCCTCCCACCAAGTTTGGTTCAAATCAAATAAAAACTTTCTGAGCCGACAGTCCTGTGACCTTGGCCTTTTACTTTGACCTTCCCCTGCGACAATGACCTTTTGATAGATTCTCAAAACTTGACTACTTTCATCCTTGTTCTATCCTCCACTCTTCAATAAAGTTTGGTTTGAATTCGATACAAACTTTCAATTGACCTTACCATGTGACCCCTTCACTGACCGTCAACCTTTCCACCAAGTTTGGCCCAGATCGTATTATGAGTTCCTGTACTTTCACACACACACACACACACTCTGGTCAAAACATTTGCATTCTAGGTAGGGAAAAGTACAACTAGGTAAGAACCAGAGAGCAAGGAAGAAATTGAGAGCATGAGGAGAGATTTCCATCCAGTCTCTACCATGGACTTTCTGAGGTCAATGAACGATAAAGGTAATATGATAAATTGATAACGTACCCTCTGAATCCCCCAATCACATTCCTCGCCCATTTGCTTTTGAAACTCTCCCCCGACTCTTTCCTAAGATGCATCAACGCTTCCTTCATGTTATTTTCTGTAGCAACAACGAAGTATGTGAATAAAGTTTAGTAAATACTGGGTGAAATAGGCCTATACTGTTATCTAAACTGGCTATCACGAAAGTACCCGTATATAATCAACTGGTAATGAGTGATGAAAAGGAAAACACTAACGACCTAATTTTTCATCCGTCTGCTGTTTATTTTACGTAACTCAGTGGAAAAACCTAAGTCTATTGTGGGAAAAAAATGTTACGGCTCTACATCCTTCGCACTAACTAGCATCATAGTCAAGTATTAATCTATTATTGCATTTCAGCATCCAAGACAGAGATGGCAATTTTAGGCTAAGGTATAATGCGCCGAACATTTCCTTCATATTTAGTCTAAAAGTCCCACTATTTCTTCAGTGGACTCCCCCTCCCTCCCTCCCTCTGTGCGTACGAAAACAAGAGAGCATCGGCTTCCACCAGCATTTCCCCCTAAACCACTTCCCCGTCAAAGGAAACTAACAATTCCAGATCAATTTCCTCCCCAGCCTTATACGTATGCACTAATTAACAAAACATACAATCTAGTAAAACATACAAAACATTAGACTCGTATACATCCCTCTGTTTATCAATTATGGTAAACGTAAAGGTACAGTTAGTCAGGTGTTCTCACAGAGTTCAGTCACAGGAAAAAGGAGGAAATCCAACCCAGCTGACACGTACACCAACCTACATTAAATAACTGACTCATTTCCTTTCATATCTACGGAGGAAGTGGCGTGTTGCTGATCCCGGAAGATATATTTAAAGCAGACGGAAGTGCATGAGAGAAGTGAGACAATAGTGTATAAAGGAGGAAGCTGTGTGTTGCTGTGAAGTACGTACCAGGGTATAATATTACTTTTCCCTGCTATTACCACTTATTTATTTATTTATTTATTTTTTGCGTCACATGGTTTACGCAGGTCTGGCCGATGTGGCGTAGCCTATATGGGGCATCACGCAGTTTCTTGACCCCACATCACATCGAGATGGGGAAAGTAATGTGAAGTGAGTTTAGTGTTATGGAATTTTCTGAAACTCAGAGGTGGTTCACACATCCACAGGTATATTACTAAGGATATCGGAAGAATGTGTGTAATACTCTGCCTATCCTGGGTCTCTTTGTACTGCAGTGACATAGATCAAAGGTCATGCGTAGGCCTAACGGTGCTTTTATCAAAGAAAAGTTTGAGAAGAATGTTCACATTATCTCTGAGCTGATATGACTCGGTGGTGCCAGAGAGTTTACAAACACCATCTTGTTGCACTTGAAAAATATCCTTTGTGGTTAAGAAACGTTTATGTAATCACTAGACTAGTTCTTAGGTGTTAATGTTTTTATGATGTTTAAGTAGGCAAAACCATGCAAGGTTCAGATAATTTCTTTGTCATCACTATTATTAATTCTTCATAATTGCTCATCTTTTAATAAGTGAAACAAATGATCATTTAGCCCTAATGAATTAGTTTGGGTTAAGTCAAATGACTAGAACCATAACAATGTAGGCTGGAATTACCTGAGGTCATGCCACTAACAATCCGATCATAAAGTTCTCTGTCATTGCATCAATACCCTTTATCTCATCTCAACAATCTGACAGTGAATTGCCGTATGGTCTCTGCAATGTACAGTATTTTGGCTTATGTAGTGAAGATTTTATAGTATTTTGCAGTTTCTGAATGCCAAGCCTCAGTTTAGTAGTTAGGTTAGGTTAGATTAATTAGTTGATTTGTTACATGTTGGGTTAGCATCTAGTTTCAGTTAGATTACATTATGGGGGGGGGGAGGGAAATGTCCAAAATGGCACACCAAATTTATAATACCATTCCCCAAACCTGTGTACTTTTTTAAACCATTCAGGCCAAGAATATTGAAGTATGCATTTAATTTCAGCTAACAACAACTTTTTATTCAGCTCACACAAACTACACAATTCAGAGACTTAAAAATCTACTTGATCAGGTATCAAAATGGATGCGTTGTACCTATACCTGTCTGCCACCTTTTTGGCATTTTTCATTTTAGTTTTGCTGTACCATGATAATTTTGTATACTTATGAAGACAGATTTTGAAATGGATGTGGACTGAATAGGGAAGCTGCCAGAGATCTAGCAGTGTGGTGAGCCACCACTATGTGACCAAGGCCAATGCATGCAAGCAAGTTGGAGTCTTTTAGAATGAATGAATGAAAAGATGTACAGTACAGTATACTGAATTATCCCCTTCACTATTAAAGACCCTTTCGTAAGTCGAGTAAAATCATCCTTAGGTAGGGGGGGGAAAAAAAAAAAAATGGAAAAGCCCAGAAGTTCGGAAAAGCTTACTATACATTCTGCTGTCCCTGTGATTCGTTTTTGTGGGAAGAATGAATGCATTGGAATATTCAGTGTTTCCTTCCCCACCATTCCAGCAAAAACAAATCTTACAATGGAATTAATCATAAAGTAGTTCTGATTTTACAGAAACTTCAGACAGAAGATATAAACTCACATGGAAAGGCTGTTACTGAAGAAGACACAGACTGTCCTAATATTACTTTAAGTGATGTTTTATTTTTATCATTATTCATCCATCCATCCATCATCCAATCCTATGCTGCCCCATGAGGAGCATAGGAGCCAGGGGCTAGGCAAGTTGGTCCTAACTTTTAAGATGTTATTATTATTAATATTATATACAGTATACAGTATATATATATATATATATATATATATATATATATATATATATATGTGTGTGTGTGTGTGTATATACAGTACTCGTCAGAAGTATTCAACGTTGTCCGCCGGGCGCGCAATACTTATGGCCCAAAAAGAATCACCCATTTTTTGGGGTGAGAATTGAGCCACAAGTTTGAGCTCCGAGCATGACGTCACGGTAGCCTGAGGCCTTCCGACACGCTGGTTGGTTCCCGCCTCAGTCGCCCACGGGCTGCCTGAGAGAGAGGAACTCCGCCGAGTGTCCCTCTCAAATTGCGCCATTTTTTACCGAGTGTCCCGCAGTGTTTTGGCCTTTAAAACTTTGTTATGGCACCTACCCGTGAACTATCAAGTGAAATCATATCCCAGATCATTGCTCTAAAGGAGGCAGGCCACCAGACAAAGGAAATTAGTGAATTGGTTGGTGTGGCACGATCGACAGTGCGTCGTTGGTGTGCGCGGTTTCGGGAGGAAAACAGTGGTGAAGTTCCCACAAAGAAACCGAGGTCTGGTAGGCTTAGGAAAACTTCCCCAAGGTCTGTTAATGTTTTAAAACGTGCAGTGGAGTTTAATCCTCGTGTGAGTGCAAGGAAAATTAAGGAGAGCAACCCAGAAGTGTTTGGTGAGGTGTCAGTGAGAACAGTGTCTCGTAGGGTGCATGAGCTTGGTTACACAAGTCACAGGCCTGTGAAAAAGCCTCTTCTCTCTAGCAGCCAGAGAATTCGTAGGCTTGCCTTTGCTAATAAATATCTAAACTGGGGTGAGGAGCAATGGTTGTCAGTGTTGTGGTCTGATGAGGCAACGTTTAGTGTTACCTGTAACAGAGGAGCACGCAAAGGTAGTGACCCACTTGACCCACGGTATGTAGAAAGCACAGTTAAACATCCTGATTCACTCATGGTATGGGGTTGTTTCTCAGGGAAGGGTTTGGGGAAGCTTGTTGTACTTCCCAAGAACCTCAGAGTGAATCAGGATGTTTACCTGGAGCTTCTGTGTGATCATTTATCAGACTCCTTCGAGCTAACAGGTGCACAAGTGTTTCAGCAGGACGGTGCACCTGCTCACAAGGCCAAATCGGTCACCAATTGGCTTCGTGACTGTGAGGTATCATTCATGACAGACTGGCCAGGAAATAGCCCAGACCTCAACCCGATTGAAAACCTCTGGTACCTCATAAAGAAGAGTCTCCAAGGGAAGGACGTGAGCTCTATGCCTAAGCTGGAAGCCGCCATTCGTGACCCCTGGGACAAAATACCGCTCCAGCACCTCAGGAGCCTCGCCCTTTCACTTCCAAGACGTCTCAGGTCCGTGAAGAAACGTAAAGGCTACCCTACGAAGCACTAAAGGTAAATAAAATGCATTATTTATATGTTTTTTCAATGTTGAAAGGTTTGTTTCTCAGGAGGGACGCAGGGCGCTCCATACTTCTGACGAGCACTGTACAGTAATCCCCGTACTATCCGGACGCCCACTTTCCGGACACCCCACTTACCGGACATTTTGGTCCTGGGATTCAATATCCCCAGGCCAAAAAGAGCAAAATCGAGAAAACATCTGATGTTTGTCCCCCGTAATTTGAACTCAGCGCGCATGGCGTGGACCAGCTGTGTTTTGGTGCATAGTTCCACCGCCGTCCACTAGAGAACCTCTGCATCCTCCCCACTTACTGCCCGTCTCTTGTTGCGAGAGCAAGCTCGTCATCATGGCCGCCCACGTGCTCGCTTTTGTGGTGGTGCCCTACCTCCTGCAGGCTCTGCTGCTGCTCTCCTGCCTCTTGTTAGTGTGTGTGATGATGGCCCCACCAGCTGACAAGAGGAAAAGAGTGGTTTTGACTCTGGAGAAAAAGAGGGAGATACTGGACAAGGTGGACGTGGGATGGTCAACCTCACATATCCTCCGTGAATTCAACCTGGCCCGATCTACTTTGTTTGATATCAAGAGATCCCGTGACAAACTCATGCAGTACACGGCTGACTTCTCGTCGAAGAACAAACGCAACGTGGAAAGGAAGATGATGTTTACTCCCCGGTATGCTGAAGTTGACCGCTCCATTCATTTGGTATCGACAACAACGTGCTGCTGGTGTGCTGGTGCGTGGCACAGAGCTGAAGGCTGCTGCTGAGAAGTTTGCAAGGCTTCACGACGCCCCAGACTTCAAGGCATCCGAGGGTTGACTCTTCGCGTTCAAGTTACGACATGGCCTTACCAACCGTAAGTCTCATGACGAAGCTTTGGACGCCAACGAGGATGGAGTAGAGGAGTTTTGGCACAAGGTGAAGGGGTTGATCAACAGGGAGGGCCTCACTCTCGGTCAAGTCTACTACGCTGATGAAACTGGTTTATTCTATCCCTCATTGCCAACGAACACTCTTGTCGAGGAGACAGAGAAGCGTGTACCTGGCCGCAAGCTCTCCAAGCAACGGATATCTGCTTCGTGTTGTGTGAATGCTAACGGCATGCACCAGCTTAAGCCCGTTATTTTTGGCTGTGCAGAGCAGCCTTGGTGTCTTCGTGGGGTGAGGGATGTCCTTCCTGTCGTTTGGTACCATTCTTTGAAGGCATGATTCACTGCCCAGATCTTCAAAGACCGGTTCCACCGCCATTTTGTCAAGGAGGTCATCCATTACCAGATGAACACACTGGGAATCCTGCATGACCAGGTAAAGGCCCTCCTTGATAATGCACCTGCCCACCCGTGCGACAAGGACTTGGTGGCTGAGAATGGGCGCATTAGGTGCATGTTTATGCTACCTAATACGACTGCTCTCATCCAACCAATGGACCAAGGAGTGATCGTGACAACGAAGAGGCTGTACTGAAGGAAGTTCCTGGACGAGGTGATGGTTGTTCTCAAGGACGAGGATGAGCGCAGGGAGGGACGGTACACGCGAGGCCAGCGGACTTTGGAAAACCTTAGCCGCCACAACATCAAGTCTGCAATCTACAACTGGGCCAGTGCATGGAAGGAAGTCCCTGTCAAGACACTAGAAAATGGTTGGTCTCGTCTGCTTCTTGGAACAGATGCAGAGCACGATTTCCTAGGTTTTGACGTGGATGACTTCCATGCACGTCTACGTGTGCACGGTGACAATGTTGATGTGGACGAAGTGTGTGTGGTTGGATGAGAACGAGGGCGATCCTGGGTATCAGACCATGTCTGATATCGAGATCGCATCTTCAGTTGCAGATGTCAGTACCTAGCTTGAAGATTCTGATGATGCGGACTCCTCTCAGCGTGACACTACTCCAGCCATCCCCAAGCTGAGCGCACTCCGGGAATACGTAGAGTTTGTTCTTGACTACCTGGAACACCCGGACTGCGACAGGGAGGTGGAGCCCTTGGGACTTGTGGAGGACGTGCATGCTTTCAGGCAGCGCATCATTAATCGCCAAAATCATCGTTCCTTGCGTCAATCAACCATTGACAGCTTTTTCAGACCCGTGACCCTCCCTGTGCCCAGCCCTGGCTCCACACCATTGCCTCCCCAAGACAGGCCCTCATCCTCTGAGCCACAGCCCAGCACATCAGCCACGGTTGAGTCACCACTGGACGTGAGTTTGCGCCTCTCTTCAGAGTCGTCTGCAGCGACGCACCTCTAGGCCACCTGCATCAGTTACTCTCAGACTCTGACAGTGATTAACAGCAAAGAACTTGCTACTAGACCACACGGGAATTTACAGTGTTGTGCAGTGAAAAAAAGCAGTGGTAGTGTTAAGAAATTAGAATTCTGAGTGCAAAGACTTAAGTGCAGACTGCAACGCTGATTTTATTGACGTTCAATAGGGTGCAAATTAGACTAGAGTGTGTAGTGTTAAGAAACTAGATTTATGAGTCCAAAGACTTAAGTGCAGAGTGAAACACTTATTTCATTAAGGTGCAATGAAGCGCAAGTAAGACTAGAGTGCACAGTGTTAAGAGAATGGAATTCTGAGTGCAATGACTAAGTTCAGTGCAAGACTTCATGTACAGTGTACTGCAGGTGCTTCAGGTACTCCTTTTTACTGTCAGAGTCTGAGAGGAGGCGGGTTATTCATCGAGATGGCCAGGGACTTGTAAGTACCCAGAATGTTTCATATTGTACTGCATTTTCCATACTTACCACTAAAACCTCATTTCACTCTTTAATGTTCCTTCTTGGTGTGAATAGGGTCTTAGGCGCTATGCATGTGCAGCAGGGAGGTGTTTTTCTGAGTTAGGCTAGGTTAGGGTCCATAAGTACCAGTCCAGGAGCCAGGGACTTGTAAGTACCCAGAATGTTTAATACTGTATAAACTCACCTCTAAAACCTCATTCTCTGGTTCTTTTGCATTTATTTCAGTCTTTTATGTCCCTTATTGGTGTGAATTGGGTCTTAAATAGGTGCTATGCATGTCCAGTAGGGAGTTGTATAGGTGTTTTTCTGAGTTAGAGTAGGTTAGGGTCCATAAGTACAGGTCCAGGAGGCTGGCGCCCACTATCCGGATGGGACCACTTTCTGGACATGCTTTTGGCTCTATTGCAGCGGATAGTAGAGGGATTACTGTATATATATATATATTTACACTTTGCTGTTATGACCCCAGCAAACAACAAGAAAATTGCCTTCTAATCATCCATTCCTACCTACAAGTTGATATGTCACTATTACCTACAAGCTGATTTGTCACTATTGCCCTACTTACAGTACCAGTTGTATAAAAAAGGTGATATAAAAAGAACATATCCCTAGCACATAATGAGGATTGCAAGTACAATACAACGGTTTGGACTCTGAGCAAAAACTCTTACCGGTATGTCTCTAAAATAAACGGCTTTTCCGTATGTGAGCATTAGTCTTCCACTTTACAATTCGCCTGTCACCAATCCTCTACTTGAGTTTACTGGTTGGGGGTAGTTTATTCTATCCATCTTGGATTTTATCAGCGAGTCTTTATGCTTTCCAGTGCCCTATTAGGTGGATTGTCTTTTCACATATGGAACCTGCTTTGGCTGGAGGTCTATAAAGATTTCTTAGCTGGATAGGTTTGGTACTAGCCTGTAGTTTCTTTTCATGATGTTGTGTACTGATCAGTGTCATAATACTGGCCTAAGTTTTTAAAGGTTTGTTACATTTCATTATACAGTACAGCAGTCATCACACCATACATCCTTTTCAAAAGATGACCGGTACACAGAAGGTGCCAGTTTTATAATATGTGAGTTTCATCAAAGGTCACCATTTCGTTATGTTTCATAAGAGGTGACTACAGAAGTTTTGTAAGTCAGTGATTACATAAGGGGCAACAAAATGGGGAGGGCACGAGTTCCCCGTCCAGCTTGTATTGCAAGCAACCTCACAGCTCCTACACCGCAGGATGGGGATATCGTACCTGATACTTTCTCCTTGGATTCATCTATCTACAGTATATAATAATGATCTGAATGTATGTCTGTTTGTTACTGTAGCACAGCAAAAACAGCACAACGTAGCACAACTTTTGTTAGAGAAAGGTACCGTTAAAATCCTCAGACTTAAAGAATACTGTACTAGCCTATTTCACATAGATCAATACTCGAAGTTTAGCGTTTTCAGAGTTTGCGGTACCTTTCACAAAACCAATTAGGTGCAAAACCTGGGACTTTAATGTCAAACACTACTATTCTGCCTCCCCCCCCCCCCTTTTATCTATCTCTTCCCAACAGGTGTCCCAGCAGGGTAAAAATAGGGCAAAATTCCTCACTCCGTTTCACTCACAACATAAGTACCGGTAATTCAAATTTCTGTTACGGTTCCTTTCGACTGAAAACAGGAACTAACTTGACATCGAGTGGAGGCCAATGAAGGCAGCCTTTATGCGAGTATCCTCAGTGATAAAAAACATCCCAGTTACTCTGAAACTCCAGACCCTACATGAACATGGGAAATTGGATTTATAATGATGATTAGCAAAATGAACTTAAACAGATTGTAATTAACTGAAGACTTGATGGTAATTAAAAAAAAGGGGGGGGTAAGGTACTTATAATGTGGCAGTGTAGTGTAAAAACTCCATTTAACTGTACAATAGTCACTTATATATAACCTGCATTTCAGAGATGGTGGGTGCCTAACTACCAGCAAGAAGATGAGAGGCTAATATGGTTTCAGCTCCCAACAGTAGTCAGTTAACCACTCATTCATCTCCTATGCTACAAGCGAGTAGACAGACGACTGGTGCTGCACAGGTACAAAGATAAACAGTGGCACAGAAAGGAAATGCTGGGGAAAGTAAGCCGTGGCACATGAGGAAGCATGACAAACAGCATCCATGACTGAGAAAACTGCAGTCAACAGGAGGCAAAATGCCAGGGCAGAAGGAGCCACAACTGAAAAAAATTAAATGAACATAATGACTGTGAAAAAAGCAGCCACAATGACAAAGAAAGCAGCAGCAGCAGCAAAGGCTTCACAACAGAAAGCAGCAGCAGCAGCAAAGTCTTCACAACAGAAAGCAGCAGCAGCAGCAGCAAAGGCTTCACAACAGAAAGCAGCAGCAGCAACCATGACAAATAAGACTGGAGCCACCAAAAAACCTGTTCAATGTCCCACACCAGGTGCAAAAATGCCTTCAAAAAATCCAGACACCTCACAAATGCCTTCCTCATCTGAAAAGTCATTTAAGTCAACATTGGTTTCCTCTAGAAAGTCAGCCACATCATCAATACCTTCCACTTCAAAAAATGCAACAGATTCAAGAGTGACTGCCTCTACAGTTTCAGCCAAGTCAGCTGTACTTTCCTCTTCTAAAAATCCACCCAAACCAAAAGTGCTTTCATCAAAAAATATAAGCAATCCACAAGTATTTTACTCTTCCAAAAAATCAACCAATCAAGCTTCTAAAAATCCATCCAGCCCACAAGTTCTTTCAAGTACCAGTAATATTTCTACCAGGTCGACAGTGCTTTCCTCCTCAAAAAATCCACACAATTCACAAGTACTTCTCTCTTCTAAACACTCAGCCAGTCCAGTAGTGGTGCCCTCCTCTCCTGAAAAAGGTGCTGTGAAATCTCTGGGAAAAAAAACAACTGAACCCAAAACTCACACAAAAAATGATGAGTCTTCAAAACCTCCAGACCTGTCTAACATCGAAGTCTTGTGTTTTATGTGCAGTGTATACGCCAAAGGGATGGAAATAGTGAACCATTTGTTTTTCAATTCCCTAAAGTGTCAGGAATGCTCAATCAGGATCAACAGCTGTGAGCAGCTCAGGTATGAGTTTTCCTCACCCAGCAGCTGCATCGTGAACAACAACAAGCCTCACATCTACAATGACTGGCAGGATCCCATGAAGCAGCTCTCCTACAACATTCGCAGGAACCTAACCATTGAGAACTACTGCAGCAGCAGGAAAAATTCTCCTGTGACCACTAACGAAATTTCCCAAAAGATGAAGGAGTACATGATGCCACTACTGATGCTCCGTGAGCTGGACCCATGGAAGTCGGCCATCACGAGCTTCAACGAATTAATGCCCCTTGACCCCAAGTCCATGCCTCCACCACTGCGGAAAATAAACTTTCAGGTAAAAAAGCCTGAAATTCCCAAAACCTCTAATATACCAGCATGGAGGTTAGAACTACAGGCTAAGAGAGCTGCAAGGATTACAAATTTCAAGCAAACCCAGGATGGAACAACAGCTTCAAAAACTACAGTGGAAGTCAATAAGCAGCCAGATACCAGCAGCACCAGCACTCAAAACTCACAGTCCTCCCAAACAAAATCTGGACTTGGATGTACAAAAGGTGGTACTGCAACAGGAGAGGGTAAAGGACTGCCAGGACAGGGCTTGGAGAAGAGTGTCCATGCAGAAACACTCTTGCCTAAAAATGTGAATGGCTGTAAAGAGGAGCTAGCTAAACAACTGATTATCATACCAGCAGAGACTGCTGCAGAGTCCAGAAACAATGCAACAGATCAGGATGTTCAAATAATTCCACAAAATTACAGTAACTCCCAAAAGAAAGTAAACAGTAACCAGATGGGAAGACCATTACTGATACCAGCTCACGATGCTCAAATAATTCCACAAAATAACAGTAACTCCCAAAAGAAAGTAAACAGTAACCAGATGGGAAGAACATTACTGATACCAGCTCAGGATGTTCAAATAATTCCACAAAACAATAACTCCCCAAAGAAAGTAAACAGTAACCAGATGGAAAGAACATTACTGATACCTGCTCAGGATGTTCAAATAATTCCACAAAATAACAGTAACTCCCCAAAGAAAGTAAACAATAACCAGATGGAAAGAACATTACTGATACCAGCTGAACTTGTTGCCAGCCAGGCGACCAAAAAGAAGACTGTTTCTCCAGAAGTTGTCTTCGTTCTGGAAAAAGAATCCAAACATAACAGTACTGAGAAAAAGGATGTAAATGAGAGGAAACCTGGGCCTGACACTTCCACATCTCCTGGCAGTGATAAAGAGAGTGTGAGGGGTAAAGACAGAGAGACTGAGAGAAGTGGAAAGAAGAGAAGCAACAGCAACAGCAGTAGTTGTAGTAGTAGAAGTAGTAGCAGCAGGAGAGGGGGAGGAGATAGAATTACTGATCTCAAAGTAAGTGAGAGAGAGGAAGCAAGAACTAGCAGCAGTGAAGTGGAGGAAAGTAGAGATGTAGGTAGTAAGAAACGTAAAGGCAGACCAAAGAAAATGCTAAGCGGTACAGTGAGCGTCAAGACAGAAGTGAATAAAAACAACAATATGGCCACCATCAGTAAGAGTGAGCTAAAGACTCCAGATGATCTTAAAAACAGTAGTGAGGTTGGAAACAATCTCATGTATGGTGTTTTAGCAGGACCTAGGGTGCCACTCAGTAAGACAGGCGGAACAAATGAACCAGGAATTAGGCAGAAAAAGTCTTCCGTACAAACAGCAAAAAGGTGTGTGTGTGAAGAAAATACAGACAGACCAAAAAAGCCCAAGAGGACATCAGAAGACGTCAAAAATGTCCCTCCCACCAAGAGTGACAGCTTAGCAAATAAGTGTGAACTGAAAGGGTCAAATAGCCCTTTAAGTTTAGTGGAAGGCACGGCTGTAAATGATGGGAGAAACAGTAACCACCATTTATCTGCAAAAACACAATCAACCCAGATGCCAAGGAACCAGGGTAGAGGTAAAGGCAGATTGAAAGGCAGAAGAAGGTTGTGGTCCAAACAAAAAAAACAAAAGAAGCAAGAAGAGGCTGAGAGTGACAGTGACGATGAAACCGATATTGAGAAGTACAATTTTGTGGATGGGCGTGACCTTGAGACAGGGAGGTATGTGGTAGTTGAGTGGCCAGAGCAGCCATGCCCCGAAGACTGCCCATTGTGTTACCGTGCTCTTGATGCCTTGATGATCGCAGTTAATTATACCACACGAGCTATGAATCTGCATTGCCCAGACTGTCACCTCACCATCTACATTAGAAATAAGAACCTCAAACTATGGGATGTATAGTATTACTACAGTTTACGCAGTATAAACTACTTGGTTTGTATGTTAATTTGACCAGTCGAAATGCTACAATACTCAAGTATACACAATACTGACATATTTTATTTGGATAAGAATGATTTCTCTATTAAATTTTGATGCCTCGTAATTTATGAGTACTCTACAAGGACATACTGAGTGGTACACTGTAAGGCCACATCATCACCAGATGCTGGTATGGATGGGAGATTTGCGGAGTTGTAACCAATGCAAATGGTCCCATATGACCTGGGCATTTTTTTTTTTTTTTTTTTTTTTTTTTTTTTTTTAAGTGATGCACAATTCCTACTCCCCCTAGCAAGGATTTGGTGTGAATGTGACCCAAGTTTTAAAGCCCTAACTCTTTCTGTCAAAGTGAATCTCAATCCCCCCAACCTTCCCCATGATGCTTTTTAAACTGCTTTACTGTCTCTACAAGTTAAAAAGTCTCCGCCAACCCTTTTGGTCAGAAGGAAGTCTTTTTAACTGTTTTTATTCCGGCTACCTGATATATATATATATATATATATATATATATATATATATATATATATATATATTTTTTTTTTTTTTTTTTTTTTTTTTTTTTTGAGTGAAATGGCATCCTAAAATGGGTTAATCTTTTTATCTAATGCTGCATTCTTCATTTTAATCAAGGTGCCGTGTGACAGCCTTAGTCAGCCTAGGGAGGATGTCTAGTTGTGGTAAGGCTAATGACAGCTATAATTAAACCCTCCAGTTTGAACAGTCTCTTTGAAGTTGGGTAAAATTAACTGACTGGTAGCAAAAATATATAAAATAAATTCCTGAAGTAGAGTTGCTGGTTCTAACTACATGTGTGTCGTCACTGGACACCACAATGCTTGTCACACGATCTGCTTTGACTGTGGAGCCATGTGACATCAAGGCCTGTTATCTTGTTGTTTAACGAGGCTCCCTGCACCTTTCCTGTACCAGCATATTCTTGTATTGTTGCCTAAAATATTTACGTATAGAAACACTGTCAATAGGTAAGGCCGTGACGACGCAAAAACATAACAGTACAAGATGGATTATAAATACCAAGTGTTGGAAAGCCTGATAACTCCACAAATTGACAGACCAGAGACAGCCAGCCAATCTCACTTGTAGACCCCAAGTCATTTACAGATGACAGTATGAGTAAATAGTCAAAGTACAGTACCAGAATTCATCCACCTTAACCCCTGCAATCCATGGACGTCTTTTATATTTTACAAAAGTGCTACGGTTATTTAATCCCTGTATTTTTGCCATATGGAGAGCGGGAGACTGACGAGGAGAAAGTATATGAGTGAGATGGAGGGAGGGGGAGAGGGAGGGGGAGGCCAAGGATGAGATGGAGGGATGGAGTAGAGAGGTATATGAGAGAAGGGGGGGTGAATTAGGAGGAGGGCAGTGAAATAGTGGGGGACAGGGCAATATGGAGGCGATTTGTTTGTGGCCACCCCTCCGGGATTAGGGTGTCTGGCAATAGATAGATAAATGGATGTCTGATATTTCATTCTTGTTGCTGCCAGACTGTTTTAATCACCTTACAAGACTTTGGAAGTAAATAGGTCAGACTTATCTAGACTTAGCCTTCATTAGCCATTCAACCACATAAGATCACCCCTAGAATGACAAATAATCTGCGTGGGTATCAGGAGTAAGGAAATAACCAACCATGCTGTTAACTTGGCAAGAGATTTTACTCCTTTTGCAACTTATTTCCTGTAAATCAGTGACAGAATGAGAGGCTACTGTGGCTCTAGTTCCTTTCCATAAAACTCTTGAAATGACAAGCACCAAATTCTAGTGTTAATCTCTTGTTATGATTCAACATTCAAGGTGGAAAGATTGCAGTTTTTGGTTAGGCTATATCCCTGTGCTTATCTCACATTACAAGTCAGCTTTCAAGGCAGAACGATAGCAGTTTTTGGCCAAGTTGTATGTAGCTACATGGTGTAGCCAAAAGCCAATGAGCTTTTATAACGACAATTAGTGACTGCACAGATAGTATTACTGATGTTTTTAATTTTGTTTTTTGAAATTTAAAGAAAATCCATAAGTTGACCCTCCCACTTTTACAGTATTTTTGGTCACTTACAGTAAATTCATATTTTAAGTTGCCCTTTTTCTTTTTACTTACTGATTATGGAAAAAGTGCTTTCCAGGTTTTCACCACTTCCTGTAAAGTGAAAATGTCAGTTATCCCCATTTTACAGTGGCTATGAGCTGTATAGAAAAAGTCAGTGATATTTTGGAACACAGCCTACTGACTGACAGGAAGGACAACTTCAGATTAAGTAAAGGTATGCCATTTTTACTTTACTTTTGCTACCATCATATTTTCTCATTTATTTTGGAAGTACCTCTGTTAATAAAGTTTTCTCTTTTGCCTATATCAGACACCTCCATCTTGTTCACTTTATCTTTTCTAATTAGTTCTAATTATGGCCATCATGGCTGCCAATTAGGCAACAAATACAGCTTCATCATAAAAAGTAACACCTCTTATAGCTGTTTAGAGTTCTGTATACATCCCTCTCAATTTCCACAGAGAACAGACAGACAAACAGACTTTCTCTTATATCTATCTATATATCTATCTATCTATCTATCTATCTATATATATATATATATTTGCCAGGTGTCCTGGGAGGACAAGGCATATCTTTAGGAAATGATAGATGAGGGAATTCTGAATAAAAAAATTTATACATGAACATGTGTCCAAATCTCAAACATTATGGAACTACAATAACTACTGTTGACCTTATGGGTGAAAATGGTCTCCCTCATAATTCACCAATAAGGTCAGCTGTAATTGTAGCTCCATAATGGCTGAAATTAGACAATAATATATATATATATATGTATATATATATATATATATATCTAATATATATATATATATGTATATATATATATATATATATATATTCCCTTATCATTTCTCAGAGTTATGCCCTAACCTCCTGGGACATCCTGTTTATATATGGATTCTTAAGTTTCACCTTCTCAACTTCAGATATGTCTGTGATGCCTAGTAGTTATGTCTATTTATAATATGTAAATATCTTGAGCTGTCCTAGGTAGCTGCTTCACAAGGATGGCTGGTGCCCACAGTGTAGTCTAGCTAGAGTCACTCCATCTCAATTCTTAAACTGTAAGCTTACGGTAGGTGGAGGTTTTGCTCTGAAGAGGGAGATATGGTACAGACTGAACTGCAAGACTGGTGATGTGATTTTTTTTTTTTTTTAATATATATACTTGGACTGGATGGTAGTGAAATGTAATGTTACGGTAACTTGATGAAGTGGATTTTCATTTATCTGGATTTAGCTGATCCTCACCCTATCCTTTGGTTGAGATAATGGTCATGATGATGATGATTTGTACGTTCACTGATATGGTGATAAATACTGGAGGGTGTTGAATATCAATGCCAAAAAGTTTGACCCTGTATTATCCGTGAGTCTCTGAATGCTGTAAGTTTTTCTGTACTGGTATGTACATGTCCAGTGGATGTGCTGTGTGTTTACATCCAGTGATCATACTGTGCCTTAATCTTTATTTATGGAGAATTTTTTGTATCACATTGTTTAATAAGTTGGATGGCTGTGAGGGCTCGGGCCTGTATTTTTGTCAGCTAAGGAAGCACCGTAACACCTCTTCCTTAGTGATTTAGTTTTGGATATTACTAGTCCATATCCTTTTGTACATTATTTATGTAGAGTATGGCAGTGTTTGAAGGATTTATATAACACCGAAGAGGACAGTAAAGTGTAAGAAGCCAGTCACTTAGGAGGGGGTGTTAGGGAGCTTCTTTAACAGACAAGAATACAGGTCCTGGCATGGTTTATACAATCATAAGGAACTACCGTACTTGTAGCTGTTTGGATGGCAGTAATTCTGTTGTATACTTTACTTAATACGAACTTGTATATTAGAACCTCCATCTTTGTAGTATAATGTACTGTTCTGTATAAGAACAAGTTTTCTTGAGTACCTGTATTTTCTTATCCGGGTGCTGGCATTGGTATGATGTTGGTTTCATAATTCATTTTTGTTATATTTGTCAGATTGTTTACAAGGCAGACACCTTATACACAGTGACAAACAAAGCAAATGTGAATTGTACAAAACAGCTGCTGTACGAGGCTCTCTTACACCTCTTCCTTAATAGTTTACTTGTGTGTCTCTGGAAGTTAATGCTCGTATTGTAGCTGTGTTATTTATGTCATCTGTGTCCATTTTAATGTTACACAAGTGGCATAAAAAAGAGTGTTGGGATGTAGTATGGTATGCCAAATAAATACCACATTAAAGGCTTTATGCCAATACATCTTTTCTGTTCATGAAGTACAGTAAACTCTCAATTATCCGGCATAATTTGGCAAAGCCCTATGCCGGTTAGGGTACAATGCCAGATATTGAATATTATCCCCCATCAGCTCAGCATTCAACATCAAGCCAGATACTGCCGTAACTATCCATCTCGAACCTCAGTCCTAAAAACTTTCCCATTAGTAAAAGATGGAATTTAGGCATAAAATACAATAAAGTAATGATACAGTACAGTACAGTGCCAGTTGGCTACCGTCGGATATTGGACAGAACTGCTGGTTATGTCCTCTTTCAACGCCAGATATTGCTTTAATAGATCTGAACCAGCAGCATCGGATATTGCAACGACGAATAACTGAAAGTTTACTGTAGCCTACATAATTAAAATTATGAGTATATTAATGGCATAAAGAATTTAGTTTAATATACAAATCACAAAGAGGTCATGAGACTTCAGGCCATGGTCTGAAATGTTAGTATGCCTAGCTCCTTACCACATACTGTACTGCACTCTACATAGCTTTTGTAATACATGCACAGTATTTGCAATGCACAGTTAATATTTCTATGTATATGTGAGTAAAACTGAAATGGTGTTTATCTAGTACTGTACAGACTATAATGGAATGCAGGAGTTTAGAAGACAGATGCCATGAATATACACATAGATCCTTTCTAGAGTTGGTGGAGGAAACACTCATTTACCACATAAACCTTTACAGTAAACACCAGCTGAGCTGTGCAATATTAACCCTTCAGTCTAATGATAATTTTTTTTTCTTCCATTCCTTCAGACAAATTTATTCAGCTTTGGGAAACATATCAGGTTGTGAATGTATTAAAGCTGGTTGTATCTGCCATTCCAGTGTGAAAAGTTTGTCCTAACAGGTATCAAACTGTCTCGTAATAGGAAGACTACACCAATAAAATGCATCACTGAACTGAAGGAAACACAAGTACTGTACTGCAATAAGAAGACCTGTCCTACTCTTGTGTACTGTACATTTATGTAGTGGAATGCTAGAAGTAGAGTATGCATCCACAGGTGGGGAATGCAGAAAATGAATTATATACCTTAGTTCCCTGTTTACGCTTATGCTTTGAGACCACGGACCATGCTAGTATGTTTAGGTCTTTTCACTTGTTATTCCAGCACTAACAAAGAAAACACTGCAAAGTTGAGCATCAGTTACTTATATAAATCATTATCCTAAGTCTGTTGCCTCAATATGCTAAAATATCAGTGATATATATGACACTAAGTATTTTATATGTAAATGATGATCACGTATGTTTCATGCTGTGTGTATTTTCACTGTAATACTTTATATTTTAGATGGACCTCTAATTCCATGTCTGGTTTTTCTCCATATACTGATGTGAGAAATGAAAGGTTTAAAATAATGGTTACTTTATTACAGTTCACATACACCTTCAGTAATATTATTTAGTGTTAACCCAGTGCACTTAACCTTTGATTTTAACAGTCAGTGGGTTAGAAATCATAGGCCTATTCATACTGTCTGTCATGGATCACTGAATGAAGGCTGCCACATGAAGTATCACTGACAATAATATTTTTCTCACTTTAATATCCACCAGACGTAGATGATGCCGTCCTTATTCATTTATTCACAGTATTTGTTTATGTAAAAGGGGATCTCTAGCATATGGGAAAAACAAGTTATGGTAATCCTAGCCCGAATCTTGAATGCAGTACAGTAACACTAATATTATTAGTAAAGCAACTGCAATGCTTTTGAGGGAGGGTGGTTTAGAGTAGCAAGAGGGAGGCTTCCACTTAGAATGAAACGAATTAACTCCAGGAATAGGGACTGTTTTGTTATTGGTATATGAGGAACACTTAAACCTCTTCCATTGCTACTTCCCATATCACCACCACCCTCCTGATTTATTTATTTATTTTTACTTTTTTCTAGTATGTACAGTGAAAAAGGCCAGTCTTCATATATTCATACCCTCAGAATCTTTTCATTATACATTGTAGTAATCTCTTCTATGTGATATACAGTATATTATTATTTACCGATACAGTATACAGCAATCACCATATGATCTGAACATTTTAGTCACCATGTGATATACATATACAGTATATTTTTTTTTATTGATAGTCACCAGATGAGCAGAACTTACGGGCCATCACCCGTTTAAGAGAACATTTGCCCCTTCTACATGACAGCATTTATTTTAATTTTGCTACCTCCTGACGAATCTGTTAAGCTTTAAAGGGACATTTGCAGTTATAGAAATAGAGACAGTCTCTACTAATCCTTTAATAACCTGTTATCCCTCCCCAAGTAGAACAAAATCATCTGAAGGTAACAAATCCAAAATATAAATTACGTCACTGGATGGGAAAGTTAATCCAGTGCAGAGTTAAACAAGTAAGAGTTACATGGGAGTCTCCTGGGCCCACAAATACACGACCCAAAGCACACGCACGAGTGAGAGATAGTTGCTGCTCAAGGAATGCAGTTCTGGGTCGTCTACCAGTTGAAATGGCAATCTGCCTTAGGAGAGTTTTGAGCTGGCCTTGAGTAACAAACAGGGTACAGTACTTTAAACATATCTTAGCCACGAGAGGAAGATTATCACATTATTTTGATTTGGCAAGAAGGATGCAGAGAGGGAAGTGTAAATTCTATACTTAAAACATATCTTTGTTATGAGAGAAAAATTATGTAATTTTGATCTGGCAAGAAGGCTGAAGACAGGAGAGGGTAGATTCTTCCCGTATCTCTTATTTGTCTCGCAAAAACACGCCAAAGTTACAACAGGGAATAGATAGTAAACTTTGTGCATCTTGGTCTGGGCTCCATCTCACATGCCATATCATCTGCACATTTTCTTCACTAATTAGCATCTTAACATCAGCAATGACAGAGGAAGTGAAGCCATAGAAGTGATGGTTTTCTTGGTAAGCATCACAACAAAAAACAGTGACTGTGGGATGGAAACAGGTGTATGAAGGTTTTGTTGCAACTAATTACTGCTAATTATTTTTGAACTTTTAATGAGACTATTTCTACCCTACTACAGTCCATTCCAAATTAGAAATACTGTACCTTCAGCCATGACCCATATGCATCCACATTCCATTACATCTCAATCAACTGTTCCTATAATCCTACTTTGCAATGGACTCTAGTTACACAAGTTTGTGTCAGAGTAATGGGGTAAGTGCAGCAGGGTGTAAGTTGCAGCTGAGTGGAATTTTACTCTGGGATGTATTATCATTAGGGTATTATTGATTTAAGTTTGCAGTAGTTTAATGAGGCAAGGTCTGTCCAGTTAACAGCTGGTTAATTTAGTAATATTAAGTTCTGATGGCTATGTTGGAGTAAAAATATTAAAGTACTGACCTCAATTTTGTACTGTATATGGTATGCAAGATAGGAAGTGTAGAGTGTACCATTAACAAGTCTGTCCAAGTGCTGTACGTGATTCCTAGCAGTCTGACTAAGGTGTTACTTTATACTTATACGGTATTGTCACAGGTATAGAATGTTTACAATATTTCTACTGATCTGTACCATTTTGTCTGTGTAACGAAAAGCACAAAGACTACTTTTTAGTAAATTATATTTGCATAAGCATTTTTTTTAATTGATATCCACTGAGCAGTTTAGCTTGAAGTAAATAAACTGCACAGTAAATGTATTTCAACACTTTCACAAAAAAGCAACAGGAAACCATTTACAACATATAACCAATTTATAGAACCTGGTGGTTTGGTGGGTAATTCAGGCACTCCAGTTGGACTGAGCCTGTGCAGATTTACGTCCAAGGGGAGGTTGGAGTTTACTGCACACATACTGTACGATAATGCCACTCAGGGATGAGTGAGGCTGGTCACTCTCATCTTAAATGTCAGGACCAAACTGCCTAGCCCTGGGCTCCTACACTCCTCATGGGGCAACAAAGGATTAGATGATGGAAAGATGATTATTTTTAGTTCTTTCTCACTATCCCTATATTTATTAAGTTTGGGGAGCTCTTTCACACCTGAGTGGTTAGACACAGCCTTCAGCAGCCTCTTCCACCATTACAGGTCCTTCCTAATTTGCATTATGTCATCTAGGCGTGGCTTCACTAATAGGAAAAATATCAAAGTGACATTTAGATTTGGGGGGGGAGGCAGCAGGGAGGCGGACTAGCAAGTTCCGTACCTACTCATTTTATCATGAATGTGCTCAAAAATGTCACAACTTTTTCCATACAACCAATGCCTATAAACTAGAACTGAGATATTGTAGCAATGGAACGTCAACAGGCAAGTTTTCTGTAATTTAATGTGAACTTCACTATTTCAACTGAAAAGCACTGTTTTATCCTTGACACCAACAAATTATTTTACGGTATTTGGCTTCTAAGACTTTTCCAACTGGAGGGATTTCATATAATGTTCATTAACCTTTTCAATACGATGAGATTTTCATAGGTTTCGAAAATCTGTCTGGAGGTAGTGAGAATAAACCTAACTTACGAGGACTTATGATACTAACTTTTAAAAATTTGTTTCTCATCTTGTACAGAAAGGGGTTAATGGACCCTGAATCTAACCCTCTCATGAATAATGTGAATTAAATTATAGCCTAAAGTACATGAATAGAGAAAACTTGTTAATGTTGTTCACATTCACTTGCACATTGTTTCATTTTATTTAGTTTTGTTTATAAAGGCTCCACCATGTTTGCAAGTGTCAGATTTGGCCACCTAATGACAGCTCTCCACACTGCTCGATCTATGGGAACCTCCCAGTTTAGTCCCTTATCCCTGAGGTCACACTCTATGACCCCATCGCAGTTTTTTTTTTTTTAGCTGCCTACCTCTGACCTTCCACACCTCGTTTTCAGCTTCCAACCTCTCAACATGCCCAAAGCATCGACCCCTCTTCATCACAACAATAAAAAATTTCAAGTCCCATCCTTCCTCTCAGCCCTTCAGTTGAAATCCTAACCACCCCCCACCCAGGCCTCTCATTCAAGGATGCATTACACATCCATCTAATAATTTCCAGTTCTTTAAGTCTGAACCTACAATGTCCTCATCTTTTACTGCCCAGGTCTCACTACCATAAAGCATTACATCTTTAACACATCCTGCATACAAGGGCCCCTTAGCAAGGAGGGAGAGCCCTCCTGATGTCAGGAGGGGCAAAAGCTTCCTGAACTTTCTCCAACCACTCCTTACCCTAGCCACAGAGCTAAATCCAGGCCCACTTCCAGCATACAACATGTTCCCCAAATAACAAACTCCTCCATGCACTCAGAGACTCTCCAACAAGATCAACCCTTTTCACACCTTTCAACCTCTGCATGCCAAGAGAAAGCCATAAAACTCAACCATCCTATGAGGGTCAAGTAACAAGTACAGTATAAAAAAAAAAAAAAAAAAAAAAAAAAAAATAATAATAATAATAATCTAGACAGTCCATACATCTTACAGTATATTACAAATGAGTCAAAATACAATGCTCGGTCCACTAAAAAATAAAAAATAAAATAATCCATTTCATTACTGGCTTACCTGCTTTTTGTTTAATGCTATCTCCCCAGTAACATATTTCAGTCACTGAATAAAAGTGGTATGAAACTTGAAAATGGGCATGGCTAGGATGGATGACACTAGCAAAGAAATAAGTGGACGAAGATGGAAGAAGCCTTCATCCCCCAGTGGAGTGTCTGTTTGATGTTTTTCCTGGACTAAACCAAGAAATTGGTTTAGCTTCAGTTGTTATGCACAAACCAATACCACATCTGCAATGTACACTCAGGGATGTATGTCTGCCAAATGTTCCATCAACACATCCAGTTGACAAACTTTCCTAAGCTGAGAGAGGCTTGATAATTTTTTCTGGTCAGAGACAGTCATCTCTTCCATATCCTACATAAGGGAGGTAAGTGACAGACAAGCTCAAAATGTGAAGTTACAGACATGTCCTTCACATGGAACAGATAAAATGGAACCACACAAATTTTTGTTCCTTCTAGTTCCTTAATCTACTTTTTGGCAAACAAGCCATGTCAATCATGAAGCAGTGCGTGCACTCTCTGTGTGCAGTTTAGTTTAAAATATAAATATTTCTACTGACTGCTCCAGGAGCACTGCATCAGTCTCATTTTAATACTGATGTAGTTGTATGAACAGAGTACTGTGCGAGATAATGGGGACATTTTTCTTTTTGCATTTTCTTATCTGGCTCCTATGTTCACTCCTTACTTTTTTTACCTTCTCCACTTCTCATACCTATCAATTACCTCATGTTCAATTTTCTGTTTTGCCTTTCCTTTTAATCAGTCTTTTCTATTCACTCTTCCCCATCTTTATTTGCATTTTGCTCTTTTTCTCCTTGCTAGCACTGTACTGTAGTGTAATCATTACCAATAATCTCTTACATTTCTCTTCCATCTCCTTACCAAGCTTCTTAATCCCTCACACTTTGCTCTCTATCCATCAAGCCTCTATAATTTCTCTCAATTTTCCTAAATCTCTCGCACCCTTTTCCTAAATCTGTCCATCAAGTGCCTATAATCACTTACCTCTTTTCTTAACTCTTTCCGTCACGTTTCTATGATACTTTCCTCGCCTTTTTTCTTACTTCTCTCCATTAAGCTCTTCATCCTTTCCCTGTATCGCTTATGTTCATACCCCTCACTCTCCATTTTCCCTCACCCTTTCTCTCCCTCTCTCACCATTTCCCCTCCTTTCTTCCTCACTCCTACCATCTTCTCTATCACTCTCGCCGCCTCTCAACCTTTCCCTATCACTTTTTCTCCTTCTTTCCTTCATATCGCAACTATCTTCTCTCCCCTTTTCTCCCCCACATTTCTCCTCAATACAATCGCTCTGTCTTCCATTTTTTCCGTTGTACCAATTATTTTCTGTCCCCCCAGTGCTCCTCGTTTAATATATTCACCCACTCCTCATCCCCTCCCCACTTATTCAACATTTTCACATATTCCTCTCCCTCTTGCTTCTCATTCAACACTTCCATACACTCCTCTCCTTGCTCTGCATTTAAAACAAACTGCTCCCCCTCTTCCTCCTCAATTAACATACACTCCTTTCCCTTTTGCTCATCACATAAAACATACTGCTCTCCCTCTTGCTCCTCACTGAACACACACTCCTCTCCCTCTCGCTCCTTGTTCAACACTCACACACTTCTCTCCTGATGCCCATCCAGTTGACTGCTGCAGGATGACATCTGGCCATGTTGATGTGTCTCCCAAACTTTCTCCCATGGATCCACCAAATTCTTTCCTCCATGCACCCTGATTCACAGTCATCCTTCCACCACCACTTAAGCTCTGTTGCATTTCATTTATCTCATGGGTTGTCCTCAACCTCTGTCCCATTTCATCCACCCCAAATGCTGCACTAGTAAACCAACCATCCGGATTCAAATTCGTCCTTCCTCCACGTAACCTCTGTTGTACCTGATCCACCCAAACAGCAGCTTCATCGATAAACTGAATGCCTTGATTCAAATGTGTCCTTTGATCACCGAACCTCTGCTGTATATTTTCATCTGCCCCAACAGCCTCCACAATGGAAATGTGGGATTCAGTCCACTTCTCTGACACCACTTTCTCTCTCTCCATATCTCTCATGGCTGTGGCTTTCTTGCTGTCAGTGGCTGCAGCTGAGGCAATGGGTTGATCTGTGCCACTCAGCACCCATTCATCTCTGGCTTCAACCACATATGGCAGTTCCTCATGATCTGCTCTGTGATGAAATGGACTAGTGATAGTCCCAGCCACCTTATGACCATGAGCGATTTCAATGAATGGCAACATATATTTAATCAGTCTGTCAATGTCAGTACCGGTACCTGTAATATGTTCCCAAAAGTGGGTGTTTGTTTCTTTCTGAAACATTCTCCGGTGGCAGTACTTTAGTACCAAAAGGTGGAGGTTGACAATACCCATTTTGGATAGTGTTTTCATAATTGTTTACCAATGAATCTACGTTTGGAGAACGTTTCATCATTCAGTCTGACATAAAAATCTAAAATATTCTCTACACTACCCAGAACTCTATATCCCGGTTGTGTTCTTCATTAAATAACTGAAGAGTCTCATCACCATACGAAGCATCTGACACCAACCCATCACAGTCCACAGGTGACTGAAGCAATGTTCTCCACAACCACAGGGGCTCCTGACATCACACAGCTTCTTGGCTCTTCGCATTGCAGCTGGAGTCTCAAGGCTATTTCAGGCACTTCAACCTGCACTTGCTGGTCTGTTCCTCTCTGTGCATTCCTCCCCTGTCCACGGTCCTCAGATACCCGGTGTTCAAAAGCATCGTCCTCCTCAATGCCCTTAGCTGTTCCAAAGTGTTCATGGTCATGTTCTACAATGGATTCTCCCACTGAATTTTTAGACTGGGTATAACGAAAAATATGTAGCAGAACCCAGCTGGTTCAGTAAGCTTCTAAACCCTTTATATGCTTTACTGATACGGCACTGCTGAGGTCTGCTACGTAGGACTGGTACGTATAGAGGGCACATCACCAGCGAGTCTTTAAAGGCGGCTGACAAAAAATTTCTTGTTACTGGTGAAACTTGGGTGTGGGGTCTGTTGGAAGCGTCATCAGTTACTTCCTGTCCCAGCATTATACCCGTTTCCTCCCACTTGCCATCTTGCTCATACTCTGGAATACTGTCATGCTCATTCTGTGTTTCGTGCTACTGTTCCTGCCTGTCCCCTCCCGCACGTTTCATCCTGGTGTTGTCAGCCTTGCATGGACAACACCACTGTAAGCCATGGTAAAAACACCTGTCACGGCAATCACAACCAAGTGGGGTTATATAAGTCCCGTACAGCAGCAAATCAACCTCTCTCTCTCTCTCTCACTGCAAAACCATACGCTGCCACACCTCATGCTCCAACGCCATACAATAATCCCTCAGTAGCCAGCTATGCATACACTGCCACATCTCACACTACACCTCCCACCACCTACCTAATGTCACCCAAGCAACACGTCCCAACCCATTATTACCATCATAACCACTGGCCAATTACGTCCACTGACTGACCCCATCATCGTAACGACCACTACCACCATTCCACCACTACCATTACTACAGCCAAGATCACTGTTACACAATTAACCATCTCTTACCACCACCAACATCGATACCACAATCACCAATACCCCCAATAATTTCATCCACCTCAATAAAACTGTCAACTATGCAACAACCACCAGCACCAATACCACTAGCATCATCAACATCAGTCTCTCAATCAACACCATTACCATCATCATTACTACTACCACTGCCACTGCAAACACCATCACCGATAACACAACAACCACTAGCCATATCCATCACCACTACCACTACAACCATCATCAGTACCACCACAACCACCATCACTAATGCCACAATCACCACCAACACAAGCTTAAAACTCAAATACGTCGGAAATATTGATAACACAACCATTCCAAACACTGAGACTTAAATACGTAGACAAACGATAACGTTATGAATACAAAGTCCTTTCTGATAGTCCTGAAGTAACCAATATCTAAACAAATCTAGTAACTTTCTAGAAGATGCCTTTCCAGTACTCTGACGTTTGTGGCTGAAACACGTACGGTACCGGTATTACAGATGAATGAAGATAAATGATTCAATTCCTACACACAAAACGCATAAGGAAACAGCAATGAAAACGAACCGCATTCACTACATACCTGGAACCACTAATAAAAGATGAATCCAACGTCTATATATCAAACTGCGCCAGCTACACACGTCCACAAGGGAAGATGAGAGGTGTATTTTTATATTCTTCCCCTATGGGAGTCTAATTAAGGGTTACTGAAGCATGGAAATTCGATCCGGAATTTTGGACTATAAGACTGAAGCTTCGGAACTCCACACCTACACTTCAACTCACACCCAGAATACAGGTTTATTCAAGGTATGTCAACTACCGTACTGTACCTGGGGCAACTTTGATTTATCTCCGTCTACATGATCATCTTAGGGAATGGAAGCAGCGATATACCGTCATCACTGTGACCGTCAGTATCTTAACATTATTTCTCAGTACACTAAATGGTGCATGGACAGAAACAAAGCTTGTATAAACTCCTTAGCAAGAATACAAATCCAAGAACAGGAAAAAACAAATTCAAGCATCCATACTGTTGATTACTACACACCTCTATCTTCAATTGAAACTTCTCACATGTCAATCCACTCCAGTCTCAAGCCGAATTATAAACTAATATTTCGTGTAGACATATCACTTGCTCGACAAGACACTTGTGAATATAATAAGCAGAAACATTCGAGTCTTCCCGGTACCTGAGAACCATTAATTTACCTAAAACTTTCATATCGCACCAACTTTTCAACACCCACGTCACCCATCAGTTAAAATGAAATGTTGAAGAAGGTTGGGATGTCGGTCAGTGGTTATTTATTAGATACGAAAAAAAAAAAAAAAAACGGTAATTTAATACGAAAAGAAGTCAAAAATTTTAAAGTTTTTCGGGTTGCTGCAACTCTCTCTCTCTCCACTTTAGTCATCCCCTTCACCCCTAACCTCTTTCTTTCCTTCCTCACCCTTTTCCCTTTCCCCCCTCTCTCTCATCCACACCTTCCCTCCTCATTAGCTCTCTCGTCCTTTCTCTGCTCCTTCACTGTTCAGTCTTCCCCCCTCACCTTTACCTCTCCTATCCCTCATCTTCACCCTCCCACCTCACCCCTCTCCTTCATAGTCTTTCCGTCACTGCCTGTAATCCTCTAACCCTTCTTTATCCTTCCCCATCTTCACCCTTTTCTCCTCTTCTCTCACCCACACCCTTCCCTCCCACTCCTAACTCTCCTCAACTTTCCAAAACCAGTTCACCCTCAGCCTGGCGATGGTGGTATAGTGGTGAGCATAGCTGCCTTCCAAGCAGTTGACCCGGGTTCGATTCCCGGCCATCGCAAACCGTTTTTACCTTCATCTAAAATTCATAGCAATGTTTGACGGTCCTGCTGTATACGAGTGTGATACAGACACCGCAGTTCTGTTAGATTTTATAGTTATTTTGATGCCGAGGGCAATACAAAATTTTGATGCCGAGGGCAATACAAACTAGCCATATATCAATAAATTATCGCTTTCGTAACGAATAAATAAGCTCGCCTCACTCACAGAAAGCGAATAAATAAGCTCGCCTCACTTACAGACTCCATCATGCCTCACGCTACATTTCAACCCATATGAGTTAACACCGATAAACTTTCCAATGCCACGAATATATCTCACAACCTAGAAACAAGGCAGAGTAATAGAAGTACCGTAAGTGCAGGGATGACTTAAGAATTTGTCACTGAGCACAGCAACGAGGCTAAAAGGCTGATCCCTTTCTCAACACCAGTGTTATAACTGCTTAATCTTCATTTGAAAACCTGTTACCTGTCCATAAACTGTTGACCGACGTATATTTCATTTAGGGGAAGCATCAGTTTCGTTTTTGGTCAAACCACATCCATGAGTGCAATGAAGCCGATGCAACTGAAATTAAACTTATGACTGAGACACTGATACAGAACTAGGCACCGTATATAGAAACATTACCAGAATCATTTCAACGAATAGTTAAGTGTTATGACTAAAAATAGTTCCAGTAGGAAGGTTGGGGAGGGGGATGTAAGTTGGCATTTTTGTTCATGTAGGTTTCTCGTGGTGAATAAATGAATCTGACGCCACCCGGAATAAAATACAAAGCCTATATATATATATATATATATATACTGTATATATACACGTCAGACGGTGCTGATGCAGGCAAAACATTGCCTCCCCGGCGGGGAATCGAACCCCGGTCTCCCGCGTGACAGGCGGGGATACTAACCACTATACTACCGAGGAACCGGCGTGAAGCTCTTCATCTTTTACGAACTTATTATAATATTTGACAATATTATCGTTTTCCAGCAAATCCTAACATTTCCAAAGCCTCAACCCTACACCCGAGGACGTCAGTGTTAAGTCTGGCCACCTCACGCGGTTTTATTCCGTGCCAAAGGGTTTTTTTCTTTCCTGTTTTTATTGAAGGGGATAAATACAGCTGTCAGTATGTTAATCCCTTTCGCTCTTATGCTGGGGAAAAAAATCGTCTGGCAGGAGCAACAATAAAATACCGAAATACATCATGCTGCGAGAGAGACCGGTAACCGAGTCCTCAGTAGGGCAAGTTGCAATGAAGTGTGTACCACAGAACAAATCACTGCATTTAATAAGCTATCATATGCGGGATACAAAGACGTGAAGGAGATGAAAGGTAATGGGTGGATGTGGTGTCTCAGAATCACCTCCCTCTGTCTCTCAACCGCCTCCATTTTTTTTTTTTCCTTTCTCCCCACCCATCCACCTCCCAAATAAACAAAAATTTTGCCCATTCAGTAACAAATTCCCAGTCCAATCGGTAACAAATTCTCAGTTCAAAATGTATGATTCCAAAAGATTGTCCTCCCCGGCGGGGAATCGAACCCCGGTCTCCCGCGTGACAGGCGGGGATACTAACCACTATACTACCGAGGACTGGGAACACTACATTATTATAAACAATTTGAAAAACATAGGAATATAATAACTAACGTACAACGAAGAAAAATTAAGTTTCAAATATATGGGAATGTGCAGCTCGACAGTTACACAGCTTTGAATATACAGTACGGTATAGAACTGTACTTCGGACATGTTATTGAAAATTGGCTCAAATCACGTTAACTACAGGGTAACTTCTACTTATTACACTATTAATATACACATGGTTACGTATACCTCCTAACAGCTCAACGGATACATGTGATTTGTCGACTCATTACTGTTTCTACAATCAGACAGTAATATGTACTTGCAATGGTAATTTAGTTCTACCAAGACACTGACTATCCGCCAACTTGCCCAGGTCAAATGATAACCAAGAATTTGTTAAGAGCTTTTCGGTATCTTTATGACTGACGATATAAGTAAAAAACAGAATCTTAAACCTACTGTTAATATGACAGAAGGACGTGTCAAGAATATCTATAAGACACTTTCGGTAAAGGCTTGTTTGTTTAGATTCGTCCACAGGCTAAACGAAATCCTTCCCTTGCAAAGCGTGTGAAAAGGTGAGGGGTAAAGGCATAGAGGGGTTAGGAGGAGGGTAGTGTGGGCCAATGGATGCCCTGTGTGGCGTTTTTCTAGATATGTCAGGTATGTGGTGAGCTTTTTTGCTAAAGGATAGCGCTTCTGCGTGTTGGTTCGCTACTGTATAAATGTTCGATACTCACAACGGGGATAATAAACTCAGTCTGAGAGAGTAAGGAGTGTATTAACAGATGTAGTAACAGATCACCAACACTGTATCACATTCGCGATTAGCTGACACGAGAGAATTACAGAATATCAGTGCTGGAACGAGGCACATGACAACGATCACTTCGCGGGGGGATAAGTATTTCGGGAGTCAGTAAGTGCAGGGTGGTGATAGGTGCGTAAGTGTTGCCCGGGGTATATGTGTTCCTGGCCCGGCAAGTAGCGGCAGGTAGGAGACCATTGTGTGTGTGTTCCAGGCCCACCGGCTGCGTATAAGCGAGAGGTACAGCCGTTGCCTCGACAGGGTGGGGCGTGGGAAGCAGACCTACGGAACGCCCCCTGTGCATTTTATACACCTGACGCCAACGTACGCCTTTGGCGGCGCGTGCCCACGGCTAGGTCGTCTGTAAATGGGTAGCTGGACCTCTGGTTGTGGGTTACTGGAAAGCGCATCTCCGACCCTCATAGCATGGCTTAGTGGTTAACTCCGCGATCTGATTGGATCCGGCATGAGCGATCCTCATGGCGTCGCTTCGTGGATTTCCTTGGCACCAAGCGACTGGCTCCGGCCTCAGCCCCTCCTAGCGTCGCTTTGTGATTTAGACAGGAAGCTGGGGTCACGTATTGTTGCCGGGTGCAAAGTGTGCAGGCTGTGTAGTGATCACGTGTGGAGGATGTGCATGTGGTGCGCAGTATGCCTCCCTCTCATGGATGACAGTACTACTTCACAGGTTAGGAAAACTGTGAGAAAGTGGTTTGAATTGATGACCGGTACGCTGCATGGCGTAGGAATGACGTCATGGATTTCAGAGGCTCACCTAACACATGCATTATACTTTAGGGCCGTAACACTGAGAGAGAGAGAGAGAGAGAGAGATTAGGGCCAGTGGTTACCGAAAATTCCCATAAATACGGTGTTTTCACTGTGTGTGTGTGTGTGTGTGTGTGTGTGTGTGTGTGTGTGTGTGTGTGTGTTAAAATCATTATCGTACTCAAGAACCAATATCCAGGAAAAATAGGTCCCCACACGATTTACTTTCATCAGAAATAATTTTGTTTCTCGCGTATCATTTCACATTAATACCGATAAGCTATTCAATTTTTTATAGGCTGTGAAAAGTAGAGAGGTATGACTGCAGACAAAAAATATACAAGCAACTTAAGCCCATGAAGGTTCGCACGGTTGATACAGAATGCATTATGATCGATGGAATAGTTCAAAAATTAAAAAAAAAAAAAAAAAAAAAAAAAAATGCGGCCCTTCTTGGCATATCCTCAGAAGCTTATCTCTTTGCATTTCCTTACAGATTCGTTTTGCAATATCACATCTTCATATTCCGCTGTATGTCGTTATCTGCAATTTGAATACAACTTGCAACAGTAACATGTATCATCGTACCAAACGCATAAACTAACTAAAACAGTAAAAATGACATGCTAGAAAACCAAAATACGTTCCAAAATGCGTAAGTTCTCAGCCCCTCTCTCTCTCTCTCTCTCTCTCTCACTGTCTCAATTTTCGAAGTTTAATCAGTTCGGTTGCTAAGTGGCTATTCCAGCTCACTACACACTATACTTCCTTCACCTTCGTTCAGATTCTCGTCTTTTTGCAGCTTATTTCACGCAGTTCGTTGACAAAGACAAAATTACCGGTACGTGTCTACATAATATTTTCCATAGCACTTCTTCGTTACTAGCAAAATGATTGTCAAAATATCTTGTTACAGAGCGGCATTCAACAAGGAGATTGCAATTTTAGGTCAAAGTGAAAAGAGCATAATCCTGATCATCACTGGAAATTACCGGAAGGCAGAACTGGCAAGCATTCGCATATAACATCTACCGTTGATATAATATTTTAAGTAGTCTTTCATGCAACTGGGCAGCAGGGAACACGTAGTAGTATTTTCCATCTATCCACCGTAAGACTTAAAAAAATATATATATACTTAGATCAGCCTAGTTTCATACGTTTAATACCTAAAATCTTTATGAAACCCAAACGAAGAAGCTAATAGTTAACTGTGACGAATTAATATGGCGAGTTACAGTAAATCTCCATCATCAGAAACACACCAAGCGGTAGAAAGTTATTAGGACAGTACATTCATGAATTTCGCTGGTTTTATGCTTTGCAACGTGTACCGTCTAATAAAAATCGTCATCTTTTTCTTCCATAAATTCCTCTCGCATTTCAACTCCCTCAGAATAACTGCTTCGTTTATTTTTCAGAGTCCCACACGGAGGAAGCCATCTACGTCTCAAAATCCAGACAAGTTTGGTTACAATAATTACACTGGTTATTTTTGATCTGCGACAAACTGATTAAAACTTTCATTTTTGGGTGTTATTACGAATCAGTTATCAAGAAGGCTAAATCCAAGAAACTACTCCCATACAAATTGACCACGTAGGATTTCATGTCCGAGTCAGACAATTTTAGTTTTATGCAGTTTTGGGACTTTCGGAAATTACGGACTTTGGAATCCATAAGTAAAAATAGGTCACAATTCCTGTCAAATTTCTTCTCTCACGAACACACTTTTCTCCCTGGCTATACTTCATTCTTTATGGAGATTTTCGTCCTTTGCACCTAGTTCCGGCAGCTCACAGTATTAAATAATATATAGAACTCCCTCAGCCTGTACCATATCCTACTGTTAATCTGCTACAGCTCAACATTCAAGATGGGAAGATGGCAATTTTACGCTTACAGGGGACAAAGTATGACGGCGGCCCTAAAACATAGCGAGTCGCGAGTGTTGAAATGTGGGGCAGGACTGGATAAAAATGAATTACCTACTATTTATCAGCATTTCCCTGGTAACTGTGAGACCCTTTGCCTGTCTTCCTGGTCTACAACTTGCCTCTAGCATCTGAAGCCTATGTGATACTGCATAAACATCCTTCTGGCTAATGGATGCTGGGAAATACAAGGCACGCTACTGAAAACGGAGGAACGGAAAGAAAAATTTGATGAAATGACATTAACACCAACCTTATCCGCCAATTTCTGCCACCAAGACCACCGCCGGTATGCTCCCGAGTTCTGTCTCCGTGTTGCTGTCCAATATATCCCTGGGTATCGTTTCTGGATCCGATTTTCACAAGCACACTGGCCACATGCCACTCAGGCCACGCTATCACGCCACCTCCACCACCTTCGTCAACAGGAGGACGAGCCTAATTTCTCGTTACCAGGGTTATTGGGACTAAAAAATATTGTGTCCCAATTCTTTAGTTTTTCAAGTAAAAAACAATATTATAATTCTTAGACAGTTGGAGTCATTGTTTTACACTAATCCTACCGAGTTTTGCTTTAAGTTACTTGACGCATTACAAATTTTGATGATACATGACTGGAAACAAAATTTGCATGTCAGATGTGGATCACACAAGAACGAATGTCTACATCAAAGCTGCAGCATTTCTACTGTTGAATGTAGGCTCGTATATTACTGTACATGATTCTGTAACAGGTGAAGGACAGCTAGGGTAATGGTGGATGTTTATGGAAAAAAAAAAAAAAAAAAGTTGCCCTCTGTAGTCATAATCCCCATCATCCAATCTTTTAATGTCCTTTGGGAAGAGTAGTGCTGTTTATGATAGTACAGACATTTAAGGCCAGTGACCGGTCACTCTACTCTGAGTGGCATTCGGTATATGAGTAATAAAGCCCAAGCACCCTTCTTGTATGCATTTGTTAAGGTTCTTGTGGTAATGTTTCTGAAAGCATCTATGGCAGGGTTGAAGCCTCTTGTGGAAGAGCTGTAACCGTATAAGTCTCGTCCCTTTTTCCTGTCTTCGGATGTTATCATTTATGGCATCCTGGCAGATATCTTTCCTTGCAGCTAAAGATAGCCAGCACTGTCAGTAGAGCGCTATACAGTAGTGGCTTGAGAGTGTCTAGTGTTCTGCCACGACACTGCACGATTTCCATGGTTATGCTTTTTACTTAAAAATACCATCATTTAGGAGCAGCATGGGGCTGGATGGGGACACCTTCATGCGGTGGCACTGACTACTGGGCAGCTCCGCTGCCTAGTTATGCAAACGCGACCCATCTCCCTCCCTATCCCCTAAAAGAGGACTACTGGAGGGGGACAGCTTTAGAATGCAGATTACTGGGTTCGCATTCAAATGAACCTGGGGTTACAAATACAGTACTACTACTTCTAGCAGCAGCATCTCAACTCACAGCTCCAGCATAGACAACAAGTTATTCATCAGCTGTACCTCTGAGGAGGATATGGGGATTGGATAGAACTGTACAGTACGTAAGGCTTTGTCTTATTAGGTTTAGTTCATGACCCAATTAGATTCAGTTCATGACCCAGAGATCAAAGAATATTGTTCCAGACTTTCCCATCAAATATGAACGCAGGAAAACGACTATTTGGATGCGTTCCTGAAGGCGTCGCTCACCCAGAACAACTGAAATGTCAAGGAGCTGATACTGCACAATGAGCAGAGGAGCCATAGTGCATTGTTGTAACCTGCCCAAGATTCCAGACCCCTCTTGGCTCAATTGGTGGCCAGGTGTAGTCAATCAAGAGGGTTGATTTGACTAGTAACCAAGGATACTCATTCTAACCTCATAGCTATGGTTCCTTGAATTTTATGCACCCACAACTTTCATTCCAGTTGTGGAAATGGCCCTGTTCCTCTAGGTGAGGATCAACCAATGCTAGTGTTTCGGGAGGAACCACAGGAGCTGGCTTTGGCCCACATGTCCAGACTGGAGTGGTAATCAATTAGGAAACAAGGAATAAAATGCATATGTTTCCTGCCACACCAGCTACAGTACCCAGCATTGTGTAGTCTGCAAGGTCACAGCAATATGTGAATTAGAATCCATCCCATCCTATAGTCATCATCTCTCCACCTTCTCTCTGACTTCGTAGTAGGTGGGGTATTTTGCAGTGACGAAAAATCTTCACCAAAACTTTGATTTCCGACCAATATTTCAGAAATTATGCACTTTAGGAGTTAATTGACATAAATCTAACAAATCTCTGTACAGTACAGTCTATTGATCACATATCTTTGCTTACCAATGCACAGCTATGCCATTATTCTTATCTAAGGTGGTTATGCAGAAAACTGGAATTATTCTCAAGTTGGTTCACTTCCAACATTATATCTACCGTGACCAAATGAATTCAGTAATAAGCAGGCAACAAGAAGGAGGTCAGATGATGTACAATCTCCCTTAATATTACACAGTGCCCTGACAACAACAGCAAAGTGAGGACACAGAAACACTATTCATGATGCAAATTATTTCTTGTATTTAAAGAATTATTAAGGTATACAGGTAATGTTTGCTTAGCAGTAGTTTGTAGTTCAGTTTGCCGTGGCCAAGCTCACTCAGCGCTGAGTAAATACAGGTACAGTATAACTAAAACACTGTACTGTTTAGCATGTAATGATACATCTTTGTGTTATGTAAAAAAAAAAAAAAAAAAAAAAAAAAAAAAAGTCATTCCATCCCAATCTTAATTTACCAAGAAAAAATTTGTATAGGGTACTACTAGGAATTTAAAACCGCATCCACAAAATTGGATCATTAACTCAGCAAATTACTGTGTACATTGCTATGCATCTAACAGCTTAAAAATTAATGTGGTAAAAACAACAGAATACCCAGCTTTGGTAATTTCTTGATAATTATATGATTTTTTAAAAGAATAGTCCTATTATGCATAAATATCTCTAGATATATATATATAGCTATATTTATATTTATATTTCTCAATCACAGTCAGTCATATGGCCCTCTCTGGGTCTTCTTACATATGATGCCCAATACATTATAAAATACAGTATTCAAGACTGTTTTTTTCTGTGGTACGCACTGGACTAGATTGGACTGGGCATAATATATATCCTATGTGTGTCTTTTTAATGTGATTCACAGTCTTATCACGTGGCAGCTGAGAGCACCGATATAAACTGTACATTCGTGCTCCAAACTGACAACGCTGGGTGTTGCTGCTGATGGTCCTGGTTTGTGTCGTAGATGATGATGTGTGGAGGTAGAAATACAACTGTGCCTTAACCCCTTCAATCTGGGTGACGTCCTTTCTAGTTTATTCTGATCATTACCGGATGATTTAATTCAACTTGGCAAAGACCTATCATACTGGAGGTGTGTGTAAAGGCTATATATGCCACTTCCATTTCAAAAAGTCTTCCCTAAGTTCAATAAACTCATCAGAAGATGGCAAGGATAAAAGGAATGTGACGTCCCCATGCTCAATGGGTTAACGTACTTGAAACTATACAAGCTAGTCACTGGACATTTCAGCCTCTGTCCTCCAAGGCATAAGTGTACCATATTCTGCAGTAATACTGGCTTTGTCACTATTGCTGGTTGTTCAGAAGGATGTATAACTGTTTGTTCAATACTGACTGCATGCATGTTATTATAAATGATCTGGGTATTCTTCCATCATGACGGCAATGGTAAAACTGTAAAATAGAGAAAAGCTAAAAAAACAATAAATCCCAACCATTTACTCAGCGCTAGGTGTGTCCCGAACTAGAGGCCGGGAAGGCTTAGGCTCGGCTGCGGAGAAAAACAATAATAGTAACACAATCTCACTTTGCAGCTCACATTAATTTCAAAATAAAGAGTAATGAAATTATTTGTACTACGGTAAACGTGGCTTTACCTCCTTACTCTTCACGGTCCACGTAGTAACTCCCACAAACTCACAAAATGTAATAGAGTCTTGGCAATGATAAGCTTTTTTTTTTTTTTCTTTTTTCCAGAATAAACTCACTATGAGGCCATCTTTGTTTTCATCACTAACTTCTTACCAAAGTTCCTTTACCACATCTCACTGCAATGATGTGACTTCCTTTTCACATGGACCTCAAAGAATAGAAACAGTGTATCTCCACTTGTTTTCTGCGCCAAACCAAACACTGATAATTCGTATAGTTTGCAATAAAATATAACACAAAGATTCTTCCTTTTGTAAGCTCCACTGGATTTCTCAACAAAGAGCATAAAATTCAAAAGAGAACAAGATCACATGAGCTGGTAACTCCTCAAATAACTACCATATTTTGTATTCCCTCAATTAGCACTTCTCTAAGGTGGCTCTCACACTACTTACACCCTCCACTGAGTTTGGCAGTTTTTCCCATTTACATATAGAAATAGAACATAAGAGTGACAGTTATAGCTGAGAGTGTAGAGCTATAGTCAACAGTTCATTTACAGTCTCCAAACTATCAGAACCTACAGTACTGTGATCCTGCCAAACCAAGAAGTAATATTCAAGTGGGTAAGAAGAGTTATAATCTTGCTTTCCTAGTTCAGCATCCCAAACAAGTTCAATAAATGGATTATCAACAGCAACTGTACGTGCAGAAGATAAAATTATTGTACCTAAACTTGAGGGTCAGTGAGCAGATGATAAAAGTACAGTACTGTTCAGAGACAAGATCTGGTAATGTGATGACACGCAATGCTCTCTGTGGTTATTTTAGTACAGTATCCGGACCAATGGAGTACAGTATGGTATAATGGTAGTGTGGGACCACCTTGACCTACCATGACCAACTGAGTCACAGAGGTCATACTGCTTAACCCTTTGACTGCTCTGGGTGCAAATACTATACTGAGGATAATGATGAAAGATTTTGCTAAAGAGAAAAATCCTACAAGCATTCAAAGACTTTCAAATTATCTCTTGTAAGCTTATCTCTGCTCTTAATAAACCTTACGAAATTTATTTAGGATAATACTGTACCAGATGATTTTATGCAGCTATTAGAGCATTCAAAAACTTTAAAACTATCTCATGTAACTGTTTCTTTGTTATTGGTACACATGTGAATTTTACTTAGGGAAATACTGTAAAAAAAAAAAAAAAAAAAAAAAAAGGCAGTCAAAGGGTTAGGAGTGAAATCCAGTGGTATGAAGTAACAAAAAGGAAGACATGTAAGGTGGGCGGTTACAGCACTAACACCACCACTACCACCAACACAGTACACACACTCAGGTAGATGTCCCATAGTCAGTGCCACTTCAACTCAGGACACACATACACTCACAGACAAAAGTTCGCCTAGTATTTCACCTTTTCTGCTCCTCGCTTTCCTCTGCTGGGCAATATTCCCAAACTGAGAAGGACTTGGTATATATTCCTGCTGGCAACAGTTGGCATGATATTTCACCTCTTCTGCTTCTTGCCTCTCGACTGATAGATTCCTCATCTAAGAGATGTTTGGTTTGTTTCTCCGCCCGCAGACGATGAGCCATGATATCATGTATCAGGATGAAGAGTGATGGATGAGCCCATGAGTGTGAAGTAAACGCAGTGGAACAGTAGGCAAACTTTGTCCCTGACTGTACAGAAAACAAAAAGTCATGTACGATCTCAATACAGCTACAGAGACGTACCAAAAAAAAAAGGTGCTTAAAATATTTGCAATATGCAACAAAAAAGTTGTACAATGCTCCGATGCCACAACAAATACTGTGTACACAAATAATAAAATTGTTATCTGTATCTATTACATAAGTCAGGCACTGGGCAAATAACCACATACAAAATAATAGCATATGGTAACTAAAAATAAAAAGAGTGAAAATAATCTGGCAGGGGCGACTACCATCGTATAGAGTCCGTTGCATTTCCAGTGACCAGAGGGAGTCAACAGCCAGGGATAATGGTTGATGGCCTCATCAGGATTTCAATAAAGTCTGAAATGATATCATGAGGGTCTGATCATTCTCACCTTAAATGCCAGAGCTCAGCAGCCTAGTCCTGGGCTCCTTTGCTTCTGATGGGACAATAAAGAATTAGTCTGAAATTACGAACTATATACTGTATTAACAAAAAGTACTGTATCAACAGCCTAGACTCAGCCAAACCTCATTAGGGTTCTGATGTGATCCAATGTTACCATTCATATCAACATTAATCCCTTCACTATGATTACACTTTCTGCATTTAATCTTGTTATCACCAGTCAGTCCTCTTCATCTTTGGAGAGACTTTTCACTTTGGAGGGGTTAGGATGACCCTTCTCTAATCCCTAATCTACAAGAGTTCTCCACTGCTGTGAACAACACTGTCTGGTGGTGGCAAATTTAAACTACTACGACATCACTGTATGAGGTTAACTTGGAATATTTTTTTTTATTTTAGTCACCATCATAATCATCCGGACCTCCTCTCCCAGCCTAGGGCAGGGTGAGGAGTAGCAATGTCCAGACAGCCAAATTTTGTCCAATTCAATGGGCCATGCTTCCATTCATTCATTATTCAAGCCCTGGAAATCCTGGCTCCATCTGATAAGCCAAAAAATTTTCACCACATTCTGTAGCTTCACATATACCTATCTGAATTTAGTTTTGTTGAAAAATAAAAGCAGTACTGTATATTATTCATTTAACCAAGTTTACTACTAGCCAATTTTACCACACTAGCACCACTTCTGTATAAAACTTTAAAGGCTCCAATAAACAACTCTACATATTGAAAAAGCAAGTAACAAAAATAAAACTAAGCACTCACTAAAAACATGTTCATAATCTAAAGACTGCCCAGGTGAAAAAATACGAGGTCCAACCAACTTCATAATTAACTGGCTGTTGATCCATTCCTGTCCTCCTTTTGCAACAAACTTCTGGATTTGTCAAAGCAATACAATGGGAAGAAACTACAAAAATTGAGCCTTAGAGATAACTGGAAGTATTTCAGCAGTAGCAAATAAACTAAATAATGATAAAAGAAGGAAAAAATCAACAAAAACATAACAACTGGTTTGGCTGGCTGCACGAGCCTTGCAAAAGAAAACGGAGGTGGGAAGTTAAAAAGAAGAGGGTATTAACTTCATCTGATAAAAGGTATGAAAAGAACAAAAAATTACAAGATTAGTTACACATTTACACCTACTCTTTCTACAACAATATAAAATTCTTGTGAAATCTTATCATCAAATGCACTTCTTTAAATCTATCTACACCTTAAGTTTGAACACACACGAGTGAACAGCTCCTCCGTCCCAAGAAAAAAAAGAAAGAAAAAAAAAACATACACACCTGTCAATGATCCACACGGGTGAACCACCAACGCACAAGTTACACTCGGATCCGTCAAGGTCTTTATGTACAAAAATAAGCAGGACTTTTAGCTTCCCTTCCACATCCATATTTTTGGTGATTATTAACCTTTCCAATCCGATGATACTTTTTCTAGTTTATGCCTGTTATTTCAAGATGATCTTATTCACCTTAGGAATGGTCTCCTGTAATGAAGAGGTTAATGAAGGCTAATATAACCCCTCCAATTTAAGGTCTCTCCTTGGCTGAATACAATTATCTGCTGGGAGCAAAAACACGCTATAATATCCGTCATCAGATTTAAGCTTAGCTGCATAGCCTTATTTATGGGTATTACACAAACTACACTTAACAAGACCAAACCTAACCATGAAAGCCACTTCACTCTTAACTTTGGTATCTTTCAGCCCTAACCTTGGAGATGCTGAAAAATACTTCAGTCCTAACCTTCCCATCCTTCAGCACTAACTCTGGCAAGGAAGGAAAAGAAAAAGTACAATACATGGCTTTCACAGGTGGCTCAGGTCCCATTATGTTGGTTGTGTATATATCCATAAACAACGGTGCAAAACTAAACCTAAGCCCTTCACTCTGATGACGTATTTTCATTTCCATCCACGCTACCGTGTGATGATTTTATTCAGTTTCAGAGAGACTTTTTCAAATTGGAGAAGTCTCATACAGTCACCATAATTCCCATCACTACAAGAGATCTAACATTCCCTGCAATCAATCATCAATTTGGTAATCAAAAGAAAAAAAAAAAAAAAAAAAAAAATGACACCGGACTGCAGGGGTTAACAATCACCCACATTATTTATAGTTTCATCAAAGCTTCTAAACCGTTGTGTATAAATGATGATACCCAAAGCCAAACTGTCAAAATTTATGGGTAACTTAAAACTTGAAATTCACAAAGTTACACTATAAACCTCAAATTGAAATGTTCATGCACTTTATTTTTTTCACAGGTCTAAACAAAACTTTCTAGCTCTCTCCAAAATGTCAAAATTATCGTCCATCTCTCCCCCCTTTCCAGTGAGCCATACTCTCATTCACCTTGGAGACTTCATACCACCTCATCCTCAGCAATATATCCTGCCTATTGCATCTTAATGTCCTTTTGTATGTTACTGATACAAATTAAGTCAATGTCAAAGATATATCATAAACAGCATAAAAGACAATATTGAGGTACAGTATGTAAAATTAAATGTACACAGAAGAAATATATATACAAGAGAATATTAAGGAGTCATCTACAAAATAAATGTCAGAAGGAGAAAAATAGCATACAAAAGTATATATACTATATATTAATAGTTAGTATGCAAAACAAAATGATATACAGGGTAAATAGCATAAAAGAAAGGTGTAATAGGCCAAATACATTGCTCAGGAAAAGGTGGTGCAAAGTGTCCCATGTCAAAGAGAATGCAGCTCAATAAACAAGACCCAAGATTTGTCAAGTGGGGCACTGTTTACTTATGTGACCCCGGATAATGCTGGCAGCAAGAGGCACACTTAAGTGGGGGCCCTACAGAAGCTAAGATCAATAACCCTCTCATGGCCAAAACAAATCTACTAAAGTATAATATTCAATTCAGATACGAAGTTCTTAAATTTCAGGGATTTACTCTATAATACCCTTTCTTCATATGACTGGTACTGTAGACTTGGGAAACTGGCATATTTCTATAGCTTAACTCTATAGGTAGCAATACAACTTTAAACGGTAAGTTTTTCTGTAAATTTACTGGCAAAAGAGAATATCAAGAAGAGGAGATACTTAATGAGGGTTTTCAATATGCTACTGCAACCCTGACAATCAAAGGCTTATGTCAGGTAACCACCTCACCGTTGTTGGTGCACTTAAAAATTTACTGAGAAAATACCAGATGATTTTACTCTCTTGAGAGAAACCCTAATAGTGGAAGGCATAAGTATTACATCAAGTAGTCATATGGGAATTTGCTCACACACACATCAGATGCCTTTATTCCTGGCAATCTGAGGGTCAAACTCCACCAACTGTGCCAGATGCCACCAACCGAGGCTCCCTGATGTAGTGGTCGAGATCATCAATAAAAATTACGATAATTATAACTATAAAGAAACTGATAATAAAAATATGCTAAAACAGATTTGAAAACATAGATTGGTGGGGTAAAAATATACATATATATATAGATAGATATAGATAGATATATAACTAACTACTTAAACATAACATTTTGCAATAATGCAGAATTCTTTAAAGACTACAAATTAATGTTTTTGTCGTAGACTTTTACAATATTATTAAACTTTTTGTATGATTTTTCATTATCACAGATACAAAATGGAGTGTCGAGGACCCCTTATAATTTACAATAATAATCTAGTTAAGCCCCTCAGTCCAATGGCGTATTTTTATTTTAATTCTTGCTACTTCCACATGATTTTATTCAGCTTTGGAGAGAGTTTATCAGCTGGGGAAGTTTGCTACAGCCTTCATGATCCCCTTAACAACTGCTCTCACTGACAGAATGTTTTTATCAAGTGGTGTATATTATTTGTGTTAAGGGGATTCATCCTTTCAGTGATGCACAAGTTCTCTCTCCCAACTTCAGTAAAATCAACAGAAAGTAGGATGAATAAAATACAAAAATAGGTCACCAGGCTGAAGGGGTTAATATAAATGATACTGTTGAGCATAGTAAGGGTCTAGCACGCCATTATTCCTGCTGTCTGTCTGTCAGTCGGTCTTAACACTACTGGTCATATTCTCAGAAGCTTCAGAAACACACTAGCACCTCCATCTTCACCATCTATTTTGCATATATTGGTAATTAAATATTCCCCTGTCTGTTACTCCTATCATTCTCATCTCAACATACAGTAAACCTTCTATGTAACAAGTTCACAGTGTAACAGTGGGTTGTTAAATCCAAAGCTTCATTAAATCCAATGACTGATAGTTATTTTAATTTACTAACTCATGTTCAACATGTACCAAAGTTCGTTAGATGTGTTACAGTACTGTAAATGTTCAAATGTTGTGTTTTAATTTTCTGTGTGCTCAAACAGTACTGCACAACTCAAGGAAACCTGCCATGGGGTCAGCTGATCAGCTGGCAGTATCCACTGTACATACCAAACCTTTTTCAGTGTTTGAGAAGATTGCTTGCCTGCTTCAAAGACACTAAATGCTGAAATTTAGTATATCAAGGTTTGTGATAAAATGGGTTTACTGTGCTGTGCATAACAATGAACAGTAGAATATTAATCCACTGAGCATCCTTTTCATTTTATGCCTGCCATCTCCTAACAATTTCATTCAGCTTAGGAAAGGCTTTCTGAGCTGAAGAAATAAGATGTTGCATTAATAATCCTCTCCAATACCAGAAACCTTCCCTACGCTGACAGTGGCTGCAAGAATATAATAAAAAAGTATGTCACCCACCTTCAATCCCTATGCCTAAACAAATAGGAGACAAGAGGTGCTCCGGAGCTTCCTTGGCCACCAAGAATACGAGCCTATCAGCACCACAACCTTAACCACCAGCCACTCTTGCATTCCAATAACACATTCTATTTGGCAAATTCTCTGGACTGAATACTCTTTATGACAAATTTAATGAACTATCTCATGCCAGTGGTTAATACATCAACCTTGTTCCGAATTACATAATTTTTTTAATGCTTTTAAACAAAGTTCTGTAAATTAAAGATACAACTGTCCTTGACTGTTTTGGTTAGCCCCTTCAATATGGTGATGTCTCATTTTATGTATTCTTTTTTGCTGTCTTCAGAACATTTTATATAACTTCGCGTAGACCTCTCATACCAAATGATTTAATGAAATCTATATCTAACTATCCCGCTTTGAGATGTATCTCCTAATGTGAAAAACTGTCTGGAAATACAGGAGCATGAATAAATGCTATTAGGATGTCGCCAAGGTTAAGAATATAGTATATTATTCTTGCCATCTCCAAGAATTCTATTTAGAGTAGGAAAAACATTTTAAACTTCAGAGGTTAGATATAATCTTCAATAGCTCATTCAGAGTGAGAACTTTCCTACTTTGAAATATAAGCATCTGGCAACAGCAAAACTTAACTAGAATGGGATATCATCATTGTGAAAGCGTTAAGTTTCCCCAAAAAAATCCCATGGGAAAATCGTGATGTGTGTCTGCGTGTGGTAGGAAGGCTGGCAGCGGCGGTGGAGGTCTGTGGACGTACAAAAAAGACTACAGCTAATGTCAACACTTTGTCATGACCGTGAAAAACTAAAAAACACTCAATGCCTTAACATCTACCTGCTTAAAATTGCAAAAAACATCCACATAGTGAAAATTGCTACTTCAGTATATTACAGCAATTAGGTACATATTTACAAAAAGGTTGCGTTCGTTCTGTGTTCCGCAGGCCCTTGGAAGTTTGTCTTAGGAAAGGGTGACACTCTTATGGTTATATCATCAAAACTAAGTGTGAGAAGATGCCAGAAAGCTCCTACTATCTGACAGGTATTTATGAACCACTTGTAATGTTCAATGGGACCAACCAGCATCTCACATTACCAGGTGTAGTCAGCAATGATGCAGAAAGGTCAGACATGTTCAGTCATCAATGCGTACTTTTGAAATTGTTGTCAAAAACCAGGGGCTTGTCCTCACCTCCACACTCTCAGTTTAAATGTACGACATTTAATAGGCGTTTCTACTGCAACGTCAACAACATTCTCCGTAGTTCTAAAGACTGGGATCTACAAAAATGGCTAGTTTATGAAGCCTGAGGTTTTGTGAGGCATATTATTGGTCTGTATAAGTATGAAGCTACATAACTCTGGTACAGATGTCATACAGATATTGATTTGCCTTTACGTGGACCAACTGTTGGATATGACATAAAGTTGCTTGGCAGTGCATCATTGGAAAACTATATGAAGTCTTACACAGTACTGTACTCACCTTTCTCTCTCTCTCTCTCTTCTCACATAATTCTCATAAAATACTATCAATCTTCAGTCTGGGAAATATTTCAAAACTGTTCTGCAACTCCTCTTTTTAAAGCCATAATATTTTTAGTCTGACTACAAGTTACCATCACTAACAGGTGGCAGTGTGCGTGTGAAGTTCTGACGTCACATAAGAAATGCCGGAGCCTTGTCCCCTCCCTGTGTGTGTGTATCAGCAGTCAGGTCACAGGTCTGCTAAAGTACGTTTGCTTTATCAGCTGAGCTTTTTACTACAGTGGTCTAGTGGTTACAACGCCTCAGTGGGAGTTATGGCCTTGCATAGGTTCAATCCCAAGAGATGACTGGATGTTTTTCAATCCTTTAATGCCACCAAGGGGAGTAGGCTAATCATCTATCCTTAAAGGTACTGAAGTGGTTGCCAAGCTTCAGACCCCTACACGTCGAATGGGGTACAATGGGATCAGTTGTTTTTACTATGGCTAAATTTAGTAAACCCCTGTGGCTGCCTAGAATAGTTGGGAAACCTTATTGCAACAAGCACACCACATGTCAAAAGTTACACTGCCTGTCATATACTGTATAGTAACAGACACAAGGTTTCCGCACACTGACGCCAATCACTTACTTCTAACTCATAGCTTGTTTTTCCCTCTTCTGGCAAAGGCTACTTGGGGCTCTAAAGCTCACAGTTACTCTTCCTTGTCTCATTCTGTACTGTGATGTGTGACAAGATTAGGTTTAGGGTTCGGTTTTGGCCATTCTGTTTGATCTGTCAGTTTGACATTTTCAGACCAATCAAAATATCAAATTGAAATCAGAATTCAAACATTGCTACTTCTCTTTAGCTAGCTCCTCATAAGGCTTTCAAAATTATACCACAATTTTACAGAGTTTTTGAAAAGCTTGGTCTATTTTACCATCAGTGAACACCCAACTTCTTACTACCTTTTCCTAATAGACAACAATATGCTCAATGGATATACACTTAAGTCATATCTATGCTGGTGTAAAAAACCTTAATGTATACAGTATAAAAACACTATATACTACTCTACAGCTGATGTTTTCCATTGTTAAAATTTACATACCTTGCTACAAATATACTGTACATCAAATAATTTATTCTAACTTTCTAGAGATACACTCACTGCATCACCCTCAAAATAATGTTAAAAACTTTTCTTCATGAGACAGATGGGTTACAAATATAATTTATGAGTACACTGCATAACCCTAACCAGGCCATTCAATAATTCGGCATAACCCCTTGTAGCACTTTCGGGTAGATATTCTTGTCACTTTGGGAGGCTGCTTGTATCTCTTCCTTTGTGGTTTAATCTGTAGTACGGTATTTGCTGCCATACTTTAATTTTTCTATTTGATTACCATTTTCTTCTGTACTTTTTGTATTTACTATTCTCTTTTGCACTTTATTTGCTGTTCTCTTCTGTACTCTTTCTTTATTTACTATAGTTCTATACTTTTTTTTTTTTCCATCCATCCATCCATCATCCATTCCTATGTTGCCCAATGAGGAGCACAGGAGCCCGGGGCTAGGCAGTTGGTCCTAACATTTAAGATAAATTTATTATTATCTTCTGCACTTGTTTTATTTACTCTTCTGTGCTTTTTTTCATTACTGATACTGATTGCATAAATAAAATAAAAAAAGTATATAAACCAAGCAAATGCAAAACTAAACTGATGAGGAAGAGGTACCAGAAAACCTCCCTAGTTAATGACAACACAGGCCTCAAGACTTACCCTACCCCACACACCCACCCTCCCAACATGAAGCTCGCCAGGGAAAGCATGGCAAACGGGAAAACGCGATGGGAAAATATACACTGTACACTCTGCTTATGCGGTGCCTCCGATTACATTGGCTGAGATCACATTAAGGCCTGCATCTTGTCACATCAGGAGGCGCCTTTACACCTCTTCCTTACCAGTTTATTTTTGCACATGTTAATTTTCCCTTGTACGTTATGGAATCTCACATTAATTTTCTCCTGTATGTTATATATGAAATCTATGTTCATATAAATGAAGCCATACACAACATATAAAGGAATATATGCAGGTTGTCTGCAAAATAAATAAAAAAGAGAGAGGTGCTTGGGACTCTCTTGTGCCCGATAGGAGGAAGGACCTAGGTCAGTGTTAGTTGGATGTACTTAAGTCTGAACACTGTGGCATACATACCCAGCAGTCCTTATGAGTTTTCATAGTATACATCTGTTCAGGGCTCAGACAAGCTATGCAATAATTTCAAACAGCTTACATCACTAACTTTCTCAGTCTCTCCTCTGCCCTCTTGACCACTTGGCAAAAAATCTACACTGGTACAAGTCAGCTCAGTGTTACCTCAGCCTATGCAGTAACTTCACACAGCTGAGAAGGCTAACTTTCCTGGTCTCCCCTCTGCTCGTAGAAGTCATAAAGGTACAAATCCATTTGGGGTTCACTCTGACTATCCAGTTATTTCATACAGTTTAGACTGCTAACTCTCCTGGCCTCCACTCTGACTGCTAACTCTCCTAGCCTCCCCTCTGACTGCTAACTCTCCTGGCCTTCCCTCTGTACTCTTATCACCTTGATATGATGGCTCAATCATGGTCAGGGCAACTCTCACATTTTAATCCTGCTAACACTAGATGACCTTAATTATTTAACAGTGAGTCACAACTGCCTGAAAAAGATAACAGAGGTTGGTTACTTTAATGTTACTTCACCAGGAACTTGTCCCTCACTTCACAATGCTCCAATCCGATGATAAAACTGACACGGTGCTCTGCGTAACTGCTATTTCCTATACGCTATACAACTCATCCAATCCTACACACCATGACTTTGTAGCATCTACTTATCCCTTCTTTCATTGCCATTTATCTATGTCGGCCAGTTATGTGCTGTACTTAAATACTGTACGTTATGTAAGTAACTATACTTTTTAAGTTTGCAAATTTATGCTGCCTGGACTTTGGTGATGTTACAGTCTGGCTCAGTTTTACATTTTTATCAGTAATATCATCACTACCTTCCAACTTTTCAAATAATAAAAGACCTTACAAGGATCTCTTATCATAATTATCATCATCATCCTAACCCACACTTATTACAGAGAAATGTTATACGATGAGTGAAAATGAGTCAGGATAAAGGTGGTGGTGATGATAATGACAAAAGGGGTGGGCTAAAACCACAAACAGGAGAAGGAAATTCTACACAGTCTGATGTTATTTTAAGTGCAAGTCAGGGTGAAATTCACACACAAATTTACGATGTAATCTCTGCCATAAAAACAATTTGTTTTTGCAATAAGGACAAAGGAAAGGAGAGTCGAGAAACTTCCCACATCCCATTCTTCATACAATAACAAATCACAGCCACAAAAGGCAACTAATCAAAAATTTGTCAGTGAATCCAGTCCCCAATTTCCTTCACCACACTGACTCAATTCCCACTCTGTAGTGTCTCCTTCTGGGATTTACATGGCCTTATTTTTCTATCCATTTTTTCTTGGCAGAGGTTTTCATCATTGTGCTGATCATTTCCTGCAGCTTAATAGCAGAATAACTCCTACATCATTCCATAACACTTTTTCATGACTAGCACCATAATCTATAGTTAACCCCTTGTTACAGCTTGACATTCAGGATGGAGAGTTGGCAATATGGGGTCAATATGTAATAGATAATGCATAGTAGCCACCACTACCCTCTACTCAAGCAACCATAAACACAATCATTATTTTTGTGGCAATAAATTTTGGTTCCAATTACCTCCTGTTACAAAATAATTAACCTTTTGCCATCACTAACATCTCACAGACTTCCTGTAACATATTATTCCTCCCATCGTGGTGACATCTTTTTTTTACTGTAGGGTATTTTGTTTCTGCTGCTTCTTGATGATTATATTCACTTTTCTGAGAGACACTACAGAGAAGGGGTTAAAAAGCTTCAACTAACCCCTACACAGCCATATGTCTCTCCTTAAGATGAATGAAATTGTCTAGTGGCAGGAAGAATTAAATAAAGAACACATCAAAATGTACCAAAAAAGTTAACTAGACCTTCTGCCATCAATGACCCCATGTTACAAAATCATTATACTGGTTTCTGTGACCTCCAGTTATGATACTGTTTTGCTCCTGTCTCTGGCATTATCCACCTATCATCCAATCCTATGTTGCCCCATGAGGAGCGTAGGAGCCACAAAGCCATATCACCTACAAAACTGGGAAAACTTGTATCACATTTGGTAATTACTATGCTTAGTTACACAGGCTTCCTTACGAATATCACACAGATCAAACCTAACAAGACCTAACTTACACTTGAAAGCCACAACATTTCATCCAGACTTTGGCATTCTTTAGCCTTAGCCTTGGCTAATAGGGAAAAAAAGTATGTGGCTTTCTTGGCTTGCATATTTATTGTTACGTTTGGTCTGTGTAATATCCAAAAATAAGGCTGCAAAACTAAGTAAGTACTTCATATCTGACGTACCAATGTATGAGAAAACGTACATAGCTGATACCTATCCAGGTCTGTACATTATGAACAGCTGATGGATATGTGATTACAGTACAGACTGACCCATGTTTTGCTATCAATAAACAAGTTCTGCTAGCAAATTACTGACTGCATTTTGGTCATAAGGAGTAAGGTACATATTACATGGAGTTCTAAATTTTTCCATATATTTTGTATAATTATATCAGTAGGCTGTACTGATTTTTTAAAAGATCAACTGTACTGAAACTTTTTTTTTTTTTTTGGAGTAGCTTCATCTGGAGGGAACTGCCTTGATTACAGCTTCACTCTTTTATGCAAGTGAAATGAAACTGTATACATCATCCTCACATTCAATAAAAAGTGAAAGAAAAGATAGTTACCATACTAAGTTAAACAATGTCACCACCACACTGTAAGCCCCATCTCTTGCTTCACTGTCTCTTCCTCTTACTGGCAAATGGGCTACGTGTGTGGTATTTTCTGACATTTTATATTTCTGCTAGATGATATGGAGGCATTTCTAGTGTTGGTGGGTACTAATTAACCTCTTTACTATCATATTTTTAGTAGTCTTGCAATCGTCACATAATTTTATCCTGTTTAAGAGATACTTTTTGAATCTGAGGGGACAGATATGGCCTTCATTAACCCCCTCACTATCAGGCGTCTCCTGTAAACTTAATTTATTGTCATGAGGCCAAGTCAGCTCTAATCAAATGACCCAATGCTTCTTATGCAATCGTGTATGGAGGTTGGCCATGGTAGGAAGCTAAAAAATATAAATAAATAAATAAAATAAAAAATGCACATCTGATTGAAGGGGTCAACACCAAACAGCACATAACTTGGTAGTACTGGGGTTGGCACAGCCGAGTTGGTGGCGCTGACTGTGATGGCTCGCTGTTGTGTTACAGCAGACAACACAACAGTTCAATGATGCGGTGTTTGTGTGTTGGTGTCAAATCTTGTGAGGTGATATCTCTTGCCATGCTGCCAAGTGGTGCGGCACACAGCATGCTGATGGGGAGTGGGAAGGTGCTGGATGTGATGTTGGTGTCGCATCCAGCAAGGTGACATCCCATGTTCTTTTACTGGAGGTTGGTTCATATTCTCATTCTATCAGGAAGCTTCTCAACACTTTCTGAGTGTTTTATTTTGATCATTACAAGTCATTATGCCTTTATCTGGTGTGTATTATTTTTAGTGTTACAGACAGCACAAATAACTTGAAAGACATAATGTGCCAGATGCATAAACTAGTAAGGAAGATGTGCAAAGGAGCCTCCTCAACTCCTTCATTATGATGATGTATATTTCATTTTACTCAGGTTATCACCACAGGACTCATTCAACTCAGGAGGGCTCTTAAGTTATGAAGGGATCAATTATGGCTATAACCATTCCCTCCACTTTGAAACACCTCCCCAAAACTGAATAAAACCAACAAGATACCATGACTAAGTGAAGGCATTCCTAAATTCATTCAGTTAACCAATGAGAATATGCCCCATGGCCTTGGGAGATGGGCAGGTGCTGGGCTAGGTGAGGTATTGTGCCCAGCTGGCTGAGTGGTGTCAGTCTTTGTTGACTTCCAGCACCAAGGAGTTGAACACCTCCTGATCCCCGAGATCACCCAGGGTTGGCTGGAAGTCCTCCTCCAACCCTCCCCCTGACCCACTCCCCTCCAGGCTCAGGTCAGGCCGGTTGAGCGCATTGAGGGTGAGCATCGAGTTTGACCCCAGCAGAGGCTCTTGTCCCCCGCCATCACCACCCACACTGTCTCCACTCATCCGACCCAGACATGAGCTGGCAACATCACTCCCGCCAGCATCATTCCGGTAATCACTGGAGAATGGGTTAACATTGGGAGGGACATTTAATGGGTCTGTCAGAGCTGAAAGGTCTGGTGCCTGGACTGAGGATTGCTGGAGTGGTTCAATGGAGTCCAGGCCAACAGGACTGGGGTCCGTCGGTAACCCTACATCCAGCATGGGGTCAATGTCAAGTGGGAAGTCCGAGTATTCTGAGGGCACTGGTGTTGGGGCATATGAGGCAGACTGGCTGCTGCTACACAAGTCTGTAAAAGTAAACTGCTGCCCTGCCAGGGGGGTATTGGGCTGGGATTTAGGGAAGGCCTCTGGACATGTTGGAGCCGTCAGCATCTGTAGGAGAGGCACAGACTGGGGTCGGTTACCGGAGGGGCCAGGAGGGGCACCAGTCAGCACACTGGACACCTCCTGAGACAGAGGGTCAGGAGGGAAGGGAGGTGGTTGGGACTGATAATGGATGGTGGGTCCGGCCGACATGTGCCGCCGACGAAGCTCGTTCATGCCCCCACTCACTCCTGATCCTGTTCCCGGCCCCGACGCAGCCTGTGGTTTGCTCTTCAGCATATGGTGTAGCATGGACGATGATGGCAGCTGAAGCCCGGCAGAGTCATGGTGGGGCAACACTGATCCATCCTGCACCATCGGGGACAATGGGGCAGAGGACGGAGACTGGGGCACGCTGCCTGAGGAGTGTCGAGACCTAAACTTGCCCCCGCGCCGCCCTGACCCGTCCTCGCAGGGATACGGATTGTGGCGGAAGGTGGGGGCACCGGAAGAGTGTCTGGAGCGGCAGGTGGGGGTGTAAGGAGTGCGCAGATTCTGGCTAGAGTTGTGGCGGGATCGTGGGAAAAGCGGCGTGGTGATGGGGGACATGAAGGGGGTGCAGGTCTCTGAGGTGGGCAACTGGGATGGCTGATCAGGGGTGAAGGGAGTGGAACGAGGCGTGACGTACGTAGAGTTGGTGGTGCCAGAGTTGTGTCGGGAGCGGGGCAGTGGGGTGTTGCGGGGGGACATGAAGGGGGAAGCATTGGCGGAAGAGCACTGGGATGCCCCCTGAGGCTGGTCCCCTGTGGTGATGGGCATGAAGTTGAACTGAGTGCGACGGGTGTTAGGACTGGGGGGAACCGAACCTACCATCTGCCCACCCACCAGAGGATTAAGGGTGTCACCCCCATCGAGCGCCGGCTGAAAGCTCACCCGCCGCCTCATCCCTCCCACCCCCGTACCATCTGGCTCCAACATATCGCCCACTCTGCCTCCAGCTCCACCCTGGGCCGGGGCAGCAGGAAGATTGCGCTGGAGTAACTTACGCAGCTCAGACAGCTGGGTGTTCTTCTGTATATCATCCAGCTCACCCCCTTTATTACAATACTGGCTAAGCTCATCCTCTGCCTCCTGCCCCCCCATGCTGTTCCCTGCCATCCCTACCCCTGCATTGCCACCCACAACACTGAGGACCTGCTGTGGGGGCTGAGGGATCTGCTGGGGCTGCATCTCCTTAACAACACCACCCATCCCACCTGACATGGCATCATTCCGGGGTTGGCACACATCCTCTGCACCCACTGCCCCACTTAGCAAGTCTGTCCACTGAGATGCCCCTCCCCCTACCAGCCCACCTCCTACCACAGCCCCACTCTCCCCGGCTTTGGGTTGGATGGCTTTATACTTAGGAGATGTGGGTTTGGGGGCAGCAGAGGGCATGTAAATAAATGTCTTTTTTGATGAGGGATTGGCTTTGGACACACCAGCCTTGCCACCACCCCCTGCTTTTCTAGCCTCTGCCCCGGCTCCAAGCGTGGGGCAGGCTTTGCGGGCAGTGAGGGTGGGAGCATCGGGAGCTATCTTGGAGCCAATAATTTTGTCATCAGTGAGGGAATCTAAGAAATCAAGAGTCTGTTCGTGCTCCTGCTTGATGTTTGTTAGACTGGGCACCTCCCCTCCATTAACCAGGCCCAGACCCAACCCCAAACCTCCCTCGCAAGTCCCATTGGAGGTAGCAGAAGGGGTTGTGACAGGGGGACTGAGCTTCGTGGGGGTGGTGGGGGTGCCATTGGGGAGGGTGGGGGGTGTAGGGGTGGTGGGGGTGTCGCCAGAGGGGTGGCGCGACGCCCCACTCCGGCGACGGGACTTTGGACGCTCGCTGCAACGACCCACACCTGGCTGATGTTCCTGCAATGACGGCATACTCAGAACCTGGACATTATCCTGATTTTTTTCCATTTAAGGATTATATGATGCAGAATCCAGAATAAAAATAAACTGAATGTATAACCCAGATCAGGAAAAAAAAATCAAAGTAAGCATAAAACCAAAAGCAGCGAATATACCTGCAACTTGCGCTTCTGTTCCCTGATGTGTTCCCGCTCCTGCAGTTTGCGTTGTAGCTGCAGCTGCGTCTCCCGGTGCTTCCCGCCACCACCTACACCCCCACTCACCATTACACCTGCAAGTAACAACAGTAATGAAAATTATGTCCTCAGGTTAAAGGGATTAACATGAGTAGCAGTACGTACTGAATATACCGCTATTTATGTATATATTATAGTCATCTCTTATTTTTTTATGAGTGTTAGGTAACAGACACACCCACATGTAGTAAAGTCCGCAATTAATGAATATACATCTAAAAAGGTTTCCACAGCAATAAATTGACTCTGTGACTGCCTAAAAAACATTTGCAGTGCCATAAACACCGCCCCATGACATTTACAGTGCTGTCCTATACCTCTCATCATCCACACTTCAAACAGCAATCCACCCTCACTCACCCAGTCTTCCACCCACATCATATACATACCCTGTTTGTGGTCGGCCAGGGAGAGGAGAGTGAAGGCTGCGACGGAACGATTATCCACATAGTTCTTGTGGACGAGGTGGAGGGCCAAGTCTCGCACACTCTCGAACTTGACGGAACACAGCTTCTCGGCCCACTCCAGCACCAGGGATGAGGCTGCCCGCTCTACCTCACCCTCCTCCTCCAGCCCTGACCCATCACCTCCATTCGGGTCCAACTGTGGAGGAATGGCTGTCAGTTACATTGGTGAGAGGGAGTGGAGGAAATACCTAGTCCCATCTTACTCCCTGCATGGAGTCTGAGACTGAAGATAAGATACCATACAAGTTCTTCCTAAAACTGTCTAGGAAGAGAAGGGAGCGAGGGTTAATTTTGTTTGTCCTTTTAAAAAATTAATGAGAACAGGAAAGTGATCACACATGTGTTTGTAAATCAATGCCCTGGTTGGTACTGTGGGGATGGCATGAACTAACGTGATAAATCTATGTCCAATTCCAGGAAGGCATAAAGCATGTAAAATATTTTTAATAAACCACGCTGTGGATGTATGACTGAACACCTAACTTGTAACCTATGGCTGCCACATTAAATACCTGCAGCTACCTAGTACTACCTAACTACAATCCTAACCTAACCTAATGTAACTATAGAGACCTGAGGCTACCTAACACTACCTTACCTAACGAAACTTAACCTAACACTACCTACCTAACTAACCTAACCCAATAATATCCCACAAACTCACTCCTGAATCCTCGTCCCTGCTGAGTGAGAGGTCTAGGGGGTTGAACCGTATGAGTGCTCACTTCCAGCACAGGCCAAAGTGGCAGTATCTGGATTACATATACTGTACCCGTAACCCCCTCTAACCTAACCTAACTGCAGACTTTAACACTAGTCAAACCTAACCAACCACCACCAAGCTAACTCACCCCCGATCCCTTCCCCATGCCGAGTGAAAGATCCGGGAGGTCGGGTGGCGTGAGTGCCCACTTCTTACGCAGGCCAGAGTAGCAGTATTTGGATGCCCCACGCTGCCCCAGCCGCCGCGGCCGCACCCCCGGGAACACCTGCTTCATCACCTTGCCAAAGTCTGCTGTGCTCAGCGCCTTGATGTTGTTGAGGTTGCAGTAGTGCCTGGGGGGAGGAGGAAAGGGTCAGTATAATAGAATCAAATTAACCACCTCAATCTGGACATAATAATATTCTTTCTATCCCCAGACAATTTGTTCAGCCTTTAGGAAGACTGAATTAACTAATGAGTTTAGATACAGCCTTAACCAACCCCTTCACTACCACAGACCCTTCAAAGTTGAATGAAATTGTGGTGACAGTATGATTAAATGAAAAACACATCATCAGACTGAGATGGTTTACCTCTTAAGATACACAAGGTCTTTCAGGAGAACAATAACACCCAAGCAAATAAAGTAAACCCTTTTACAACCCAGGTTCCTTCCTAAGAAAAACAATAAAGCACAAAACAGCAAATTCCTCCCACATAACCCTATTTATGTTACAGGGGTTTGGGGCTAAGGTCACACAGTCTATCTATCAGCCACACTTAGTGCCTCCACGCTGTTTAGGCTGCAGTAATGTCTAGATTGAGCATCATGGACTCTCATTAACATCATTAGCCTGGGTACATCTTCTCTGGATATACTAAATGTACTGTATTATGTTCCCACCTAACTATACTAGTAATTATTTTGCTCTGAGATCTTTCATTTTTGAGGAGTATGATGGGTACTGCTTCTAACCCCACAAGTTCCTCCCAAAGCAAGCAAAAACTGTCTTAGGGGAGCAATATGAAGAAGTCCTTGGGCTGAGTTAAAAATTACAGTGGCTCTGTGTACAGCCTCATGCCGTGATCATACATAAATCGGTCAATGTTTTTACTGTATCCACTAACCTCATCACCCCACAGACATTATTTTAAACACTTTTCATTCATTACACACAAAATTTATTACTCGCTCAAGAGGTTAGTGAAGTCTGCACCTGACCCCCATGGCTTAAAAATCCTCTCTTATCTATCCACTGAATCTATTTACATCCAGACACATTAACCCTGCAAGGGGTGGCTACAAATGAATCACCTCCACGTCACCCTGTCTTTTGCCATCAGACTGCCCTGTCTCCAACTCACACCCACCTCTCCTAAACAGAACCTCTCCACCCCATCCATCTCCTCCTCAGTCTCTCCTTCCCCTCACTCACATACACCCTCCTAGTCAGTCTCTCTATCCTGATCACATACCTTCCAAAATAACAACTTCTTAAAATAAAGCTGTTACTGTAAACTGGAGGAAAATGGAAATAAACTTTATAGGTATCAATGTTCCTTTCACCTCAATGTGGACCTCATTTTTGTCCTTTTGTAACTTTATATATATATATATATATATATATATATATATATATATGAAAAAGGAAAAAAACAATCTACGCCTCTCCCACAGCACTGCCTTATGACTAGCATTATATTCTCTCTCTCTCTCTTTAATCTGATGGAACTAAGCCACTCACGGCTGGACTGTGATGTTGGGACTGCATGAAATTTGTTGAGCCTGAGTTATGAAACAGGAATGAGTCTCCTTGGTTACTAGTCAAATCGTCCCCTTCCAGTCTGACCACAACTGGCCATCGACTGAGCTAAAAGAGCTTACGGACCTTTGTCAGATATTAAAAAAGTATCAAAAAAAAAAAAAAATCTAATCTGTTGTTACAACCTGACATTCAAGATGGAAAGATGGTAATAAAATGAGAGAGAGAGAGAGAGAGAGAGAGTGCTGCTTTATCCCTCCAGCCCTGGGACTGCTTCTATATCACATTCTTCACTCTCCAAGACAACTGTGCTCAGCTGAGGAAAAACTTAATGAATTCTAGAGATGATAAACAATCTTCATTAACTCCTCTGGCATGATATCTGGAAGTATCAAGCATAACCTAAAACATAAGGGCTGTATAGTGAAGGGGTTATTAAAGTTAACTCCCATTTCACTCACCATTACAGCCCCCTGAAGCAGGTGAAGCCAGGATTCCAGGGGCTTCCATGGTGAATGAATGGGAGTGTGGCTCATTCAATCACACAAACCTTGGTTAATATCTCATTCTACCTTTTTTTTTTTTTTTTTTTTTTTTTTTTTTTTTTTTGGGACTCTACCTCAACCCAAGACTTGGATATTGATGATGAAAAGGAAAATTAATAACAGCATCCCTAACATTACAGTCAGTTTTCTTTCTTAATTTGCGCTTGTTGTGCACCTCAGTCCACCTGATTAAGCGCACACATCAACCACGGGCAAGTATGGGGTTCTTAGGTGGACGTCACATTTGCATCTCTCCACCAAATTAACAGAAGCCTCACAGCAGGCTTCACGTCACCCCAATATTTGGCTATGTGGTTACCCTCCAGTGTTGTAAATGGTTTACTGAGTTACAGGTAACCATACAGCTTGTCACTCAGTGTAAGGCCATCTGAAGTGGAAAGAAGACTAATAAACAGAGACAGAAAGGATGGGAGAAACAGGAAGAGAAAAGGTCAGTGCCTCTAAAATGTTGCTGTTTATACAGTAAAAATGCAATGTGGTCCAAATTATCACAATTTTTCTCAAACAACTGGTACTGGAAATTTGGGGAAGTCAGGAAATCAGATTTGCAGATAACAATGGATATTTATGAGGGAATTTTATTACAATTCAATGTGGACTTAAGCAAAATCAAAATTTTATAAAAGTTAATATAATAACAGGCTGATGGTGCTGTGTATTTTGATGTTGCAATCCAGAACAATATTATATATGTTTAGCAACACAGGGGTGCACCTCAGGCCTTAATGATGGGAATCTGTTATGATCACAGGGTACTGGGTAACAGAAACATTGAACTGCATGGGCTAGACAAAATTAAAGAAGTACTGTAATAGCTAAGGACTTAAAATATATGATAGTTCATTCTAAAATCATTTTATAGGCACTAGAAAAAAAACATCTTTCAGTATCAAGGCAAACTGAAACAATGTACTGTTGTATATTTTTTAACATATGAGAAACTGGAACCTGACTGTCACTTCATGCAAATTCACTGGCATGGTTGTTGCTGCCGTTGTTAATCAACCCCAGTCTGTCTGGCTGAGCAGACCCATCAACCACTGGCAAGCAACTGTCCCTGCAGGGCCATCCCGTGCAGTGGACTGATGTTCCCTTGCGGCTGACAGCCCTTGCCATGGCGAGAAGCAGGGATAGTTTCCAAGAACACATCCAGAGTATTCGATGTTGAATACGTACTTGTACCATCTCGCCTTACTGTAAAAACATCCAAATTCTTATCACCCTCGTGGCTTTAAGTGCCTGAGGCTAAAATTTATCTTCCAAAGTCTAGTGCACTTGATGATAGATAACTATTATGCCACTCATGAAGGTACATGCTTGATGGAGGGGCGAGGGTGAAGCTACATCTCTGGAATCTGAATTTATGGGCAGTAATCTCTACTAAGTGCCATAGGATGCGTCACAGTCTCCTCCATAATGATTTATTTGGATATTACACCCTAGCCTCTAGCATGTTAATATGGGAGTCAAAGAAATGGGTGAGATATGGTAAACAAACACACAAACACACACAAAACAACACCACATTCCTCCAAAACACCCCCACCACCCCACCCAAACCAAACCCGATACTCACATGTACTCGTTGTAAACCTCTCGCTTGGGGAGGGAGACCTCGCTGTTCATCTCGAGGTGGGTGCGGATCCAGTTGATGGTGAGCTGGATCTCGCAGCGGCTGCCCAGCGGATTCAGCGGCCTGGGGGGAGGGGCACTGGGGATAAGGCAGGGGAGCGAGAAGTTTAATACCATATGGGGGCGGACAGAAGGAGCTTGTTAGACCCTGGAATCCCATGATGTATTTTTTCTCTTTCTTCTAACACCTCATTTTTATTTTTATTATTATTTTTTGCTTTTATTTTTACAGTACTTAATATCTATTTTATTTTTGTTATGCTTTTGTTTTTGCTTACTGTTGGCTTCCTCCAAATAATTTTTGTCAATCTGGGAAGGATCTTTAGTACTGAAGGGGTTAATTAAGGCAACAGCTTTACCCCTCCAGCTCAAAAGGCCTCCCCACCTCTAAATGCCATCTTCAGTGACAACAAGAATGAACTGAATTAATACATCATGGTCATAGGGGGTTAAGGAAGGGAGAGGCAGGGAGATATGCACAGAATAGTCAGTCCTCATTATACAGTTCCCTTAAGGCAAGGACGTCCTTCAGAATATCACAACTTTTCCGTACAACTGATGCTGATGGGGAAACTGGTGAATCGGATTTACTGGTAAACTTGGAACTTTAACAGGCAATTTTTCTATAATTTACAGTGAACTTGAAGCAAAAAAAAATTATGTAAAAAAAATAATATGCGATGCATAATGAGGGCTTACCTATCATTCATTCATTGCCAGACGCCATGTATCCCAAACGGGGTGGCCAACGGCTTAGAGTTAATTGTTTTACAGGGAGGGGCACTAATCCTCCACCAACCCCACTCCTATCATAATCAACCCTTATTTATTATATTATTATTTTATTTTTTATTTATTTATTTTTTAAGTTCATACTATACTTGGTACTACCTCAACATTTATAGACACGGAGAGAGTACTACCTCAACATTTTGTAAACATGGAGAGAGTTTCTGAAGACGAGTTAAATGCAGCCTTCATGTACTCCTTTCTGGTATGCATGTCTGTTTGGTGTGCAAAAATAAAACAAACAAGGCAGCACCATAATGACGATGAGCAATGGTGAGTAAAACAGAGGGGTACCATTGTCATAAAGTTAAAAAAAGTTGGGTTTATGTGTAACTCGGCCAGGCAAAAAGTAATCTTAAACATTCCTCACAGTGGCAAGATTCATTCACACTAAAATGAGACTGTGCAGCCATATAGTTCTGCTTTCACCCAGCTCACTGTTCTGCATAATCTACTGCTTCGCCACCCTGACCCATGAGTCTTTGATCTCACTGAAAAAAGGGAACAGCAACGAGAGGGAACAACAGGTACAATCTACCCTTTCTAATGGCACAGCAGTGATGAAGGTGCTTAAATGAACAAGCTGCCCCACAATATTGTATTATAGTTTGTGTTTATAGACCGAATGACAGACAGACGGAAGGTTGGACAGATATACAGTACAAATAGATAAACAGATAGACATGTAGGTACACAGATACAGATGGATTGATATAAATATTAGAGGATACTGACTGGGGTCTACTCAGGTAAAAATGATCTCATATTTTCAAGATGATAACAATACAGTACAGTACCTGTGCTAAAGCCTTGAACTCAGGATCACAAACAAATTATCAGTCAATTCTCTTTTGTAAATATTTCTTTTTGTGGGAAGGCAAAGGAATGAATAACGTAGAATATCCCCATCTCTTGTTCTTCCTCCGCCTGATCATAAGCTTTTTACTTCATCGTAGTTCAGACTTTGGTTCTAATAAGCAGCGCTGCCAGACCCTGGATATGGCTGTAAATAGGTCTGGCCCAACCCCCTTTTCCCCTCATGTTAGTCTGTTGATCCTTAACTAGAAAGATATTCAGAATTCTTAGGAGTAGGAGAAAGTTTTGTTTGGTGGCAGTATTCACAGTGAGAAACGTGACATCCAAGTATACCAAGAGTTCCCTACAGCGGCCACTGACCCTTTTCTGTGCTGTATACTGTACTCTGTAACACATAATGTACTGTTATCACCTGAGTACATCTGGGTTCACAATGTGTGCTACCTGGTTATCACAAAGGTTTATTGTAATATGATACTGACACTGTACTGCAGCAAAGAAAACTGGGATAACTACGGTTCAATATTTACCTGTACAGTACTGTATATATGTATTACAAATAAAACCCCTGCACAACAAGGTACGAATCAGCCAGTATAACTGAAAAAAAATAAATAAAAGTGGTGATGCAAAGCCCAGTAACAACACAATATTGTATAATTACTGCATGAAGCACAATACTGCAATGTACTACAGGCAAGTACAGTACATCAATTCCTAGCAGTATGAGTTTACCAATAACAGCAAAAAGTAACTGGGTACAAGTGTAAAAATAAAAATACAAAAAAAAAAAAATACTGTACATAAAAAATAAATAAAAAACTGGGTGCAGGTGTAAAAATAACAAATAAGCGATAAAAGAAAAGAAATGGTGGTTAAGCCTTCCTGTCTGAGTGGAACCGAGTCCAAAGATTACTCCATAAAAAAAAAGAAGTTTACAATTAATTCATAACAGTGTGCTGGTAACTGTGTAAATAGCAATAAATATGCTACATATTAACAACCATATCAATCCTGGGTTTGGTGGATGACTATATGAATGGACCAGTGTCAAGGGATCATTCTAAAGACAAAAACAATATCAATTCCTGGCAGTTTAAATGGTCAAATAACAGTGTATGTGGTAAAATGGGAAAAACATACATTAATGGTGTTTGTGCATCCTACTGCTTGTGTGGGTCTAAGTTCTGGGGTGGTTCTGCTAAATTAAAGGTTAAAATAAAATCATCCCTCTATATTCAAGAGGCTACAATAAATTAATAACAGTATGTGTGTATAACTGTAAAAAACTGACAACAGTGGGTAAATGACGGTTGTGCTTCTTACGGCTTGGATGTTAAATAAATTCGTCCCCCCATAATCAACAAATTAAAAATGTGTGTATATCTAAAAAAACAATAATAACAGTACAGTAGTAGCAGTAGTAGTAGTAGTAATAATAATAATAATGATAATAAAGACAACACCACAGGGTAAATGATGATTGCAGGTCTTACTGCTTGAGAGGGTCTGTGTCCGGAGGCCGTCCCACAGGCAGCTTGAGGTAGAGCAGGAACTTCTCCACGTCGGACAGCTGCCCCACCTGCTGCAGCACACTCTCCACCAAACACTTGCTCGACATGCTGAAACAAAAACAACACATTATACATCTCTCTCTCTCTCTCTAGTATATGTACTTACTGTAATTCTTCTACTATCTCTCTCTTTCTCTCTGTTAGTATATGTATCTAATTCAATTTCTATTCTGTATACCTACATTATTTTGGGAGGATACCCAGTGTTTATATTGGAAGGGAGTGATGAAAAGTTGTTGTGAGAGAGAAGACTTTTGGGGGAGTTACAAGTTTTTTTTTTTTTTCCCCTTATGAACCCTATAATTCTAACAATGATGATGATGATGATGTTGGCAAAGTTGGGCTAATGTAACTGAAAGGTTTAATTGGTAAGCCAGGATGAACTCAGGGATTGGGCATTTCACAGTATATGCTTAGATAGATCCAATGTTTATATACCAGCAAGGAAATGAAATAATCACTGAGACTATCTAATATGCTGCCAGTAACACACCAGATATATACCTTGAGCACATAGCCTGTCTTTCTGTATCTGAAGATTAAAATACCAACTAGACGCTTGGCAGCCTGCAGACACATCATGCATACCTTTCATCTATATTTGGGGGGGGGGGTGAGTTTCATTTCATTGTAACTTACTACAGAATAATCAAAACCGTGCACAAAAATGAACTGAGAAGAGTTAACAAAATGTCACTGTTCTAATAAGCTGGTAGAGAAAACGTATCTTTCTTTATTAATTAACACGACAACGTCTTAACTGCAATATATATAAACGTAATAACCATAATAGTAAGAATAATATCAGAGAATTCAAGAAAAAAAATAAGGCCAATCAAAACATCTTAGGAGCGAGCGACATTTAAACTTGGCGCGCGACGTCGTGTTCCTCAGTTGGGCCCCGCCGCCACCCAGTTGCCTACGTCTATTATACATCACTACCTTCACTATTTATTATTTATCCTATCTGATAATGACAAGTATATCCTGTTACAGCACACATCTGACAATATCTCGTTATCCCAGAATATTGTATAAAGGCGAACAAATGTAATTAGTCCAAAAAATCATGTAAATTTCAAGGAACACATTACACAAGAAGCGTAACTAGAAAATCGAGTTCTGCATCCCATAAATAGCTAAAATAACCATAATTAACAAAACTGCCTGTAATAAATGTCCGTAATTTAATATATATACTCCTAAAACTGGCATTTACATGTACCTATCAGGATCAAATTAATACATACAACTCTGGATGCTTGTCAGATATTAGGAAACGCAATGAGTCGTAGTTAACATTGAATGCAAACTCGAGCTAAAAATACGTAACCGCCCCATTTTTTTTACTTTATTAGCTTCTGGCAAAATCCATCATAATCAGAGTGTATTCAATGTGTAACCAGTTTTAGTCTGCCAAAGGTTACTTATAAATTCATGTTATGTTAACATGACTTTAGGATGAACAGTAAATACAAATAATTTATCACTGGAAAGAGAGAGAGAGAGAGAGAGAGAGAGAGAGAGAGAGAGAGAGAGAGAGAGAGAGAGAGAGCAGAAAAAATAGCAAGAGGAGGGGGGAGGAAGAGAGACGAGAATGAAAATGGAGAGGAAGCGAGGGAGAGGTGCAGAGACGGAAAAAAGGAGAGGGGGAGACTGGAGGGGAGGGAAGAAAAACAGGAAGAAGTATGAGGAAAAGATGGAAGGAAAGAAAAAAGGGAGATACACTGAAAAGAAAGGGAGGGAAGTACAGAAAGAAGGAAAAAGATACAAAAGAGTAGAAGGGTGAGGATAAAGGAAGGAGAGAGAGAGAGGGAGAGAGAGAGAGAGAGGGAGAGGGGGGGGGCCTATTAACATCGATTCAACAACTACTGAACTGGTCCTATCTGGTCTCAAATAATTGGATCCATTTAGCCTGACGCAGCATCCTGTGAAGAGTGACTCCTCCTGAGGGGATCATTAAGATTTTTGCCCCTACTCAGTAACGACCCCCTCCTAGCGCGACACCAACCTTCCTCAGATATTTTATTTCATGTTCCCTACGCTTATGAAAATCGTCTGACAATCTCCCTATTACACAAATCTGGTAAAATAATCATGCTGAAGGGGTTAATGCTGACCAATCCCTTCACTACGGTCTTTAAGCTGAAGAAAATCGTCTGGAGGTAGCCTGGTAATACTGTATCTAATGAAGGAGTTAACTTGGCTTTTCTCGTATCGTTTGTTTAATTTCGTCCATTCAAAAACAGGAATAAATAATAATAATAATAACTAACAATTTTACTATCATGTTTTCACTAATCATCATCACCGTAGTCCTATTTTCTTCACCAATCATCATTATTCCAATTCCTCAGATTACTATGACAGGGAAAACCACAAGAAATCCGAGGAACTATCAGAGGCAATGTGCAATGGTTTATTTTCGCTACATCCACCTCTAAATCTAATGGCAGCTATTAATGTCAAAAGGATTGTATTAATATCCCCACTTAATCTCGCTTAATGGCTTGTATCAAGGACGGAAAAGTTCGTATTAGGAGTTAATAACAGCCGTTCCTCATCTGACGCAACGTTTCGCCTCGTTACCAATATCCTCGTTCCAATATTATTTTCAAATACACAAAGATAAATACATAAACAAGTGAAACATATACAAAAATAAGTATACTAAAAAAAACTAATTATTCCTCCCAAGTCCAGTGAGCCGTATACTGTATAACGGACGAACACTTATGCATTGACTGCTATCGGTCCAAGCAAAGCAAAATAGCACAAAAAAAAAAAAAAACTAAAACAAGGCCGTATTTTTTAAAAGTCTTTCTACTGCAGTCTATGTGAATGATAAATAAATAAAGGCAGCAGGGTGGAGACACGTGAAAGATAAGAGGTGGGGGGGGGGGAAAGAGGAAGATTTTAAAAAGAAAACAAGAAAACACTTCAGGATTTTTTCGTCTGACGTCGTGTTGACTCGCTCAAGCGACAGAAAATCTTGATAAAAAAATATGACATGGCTGTGACAGGAGGATCACAGCCGAAATAAAATTCTCTTCTCTCTCTCGTGGATAAGGGAATAACAAAAATGGACAAAACAGCCTAAATAATAATAATAATAATAATAATAATAATAATAATAATAATAATAACGGGAATATGAAAACGAGTGAACAGAAAATGTGAATGGATTTGAAGGGGGGAGGGAAACATCGCCAAAATGAATTGGGAATAAAAACTTGGACAAAAACAGAAGGAAACAAAAAGTTAACACAAAAATAAAAGTAACGACGGAATACGCAAGGCAGCATAACGGAAGCGAGAAAAAAGCGAAACACGAATGCTAACAAAAGAGAATCGACAAGCGCAGGAAGGAAGTAAATGAAAACACGGGAAATTGAAAGGGGAGAGAAGGTTAAATTAGAGAAACGGGAGGGAGGAGGGGAAAGCAGGGAGAATAACTGATAAAGGAAGAGGAAACTGGAAGAAAACGGATATACAAGAGGAGGGAGGAAGGGTTGGTAAAGGAAGTGGAGAGCTGAGAAAGGATCAATGGGGTGAAGCTGATAACGGACGAGGGAAGAAGGAAGAGATCATATGGGAAGAGGAAATGGGGAGAGAAGATACAAGAGAAAAAATAAAGCTGATAAAGGAAGAGAAAAAGGCATAGGGAAGACGATAAAGATGAGAGAAAGAAGCTGACAGACGAAGAGGCGTATAGAAAAAGGGAAGATAAAGGTTGATAAAGGAAACGAAGAGGCGAAGAGGAGAGAAGCTGATAAAGGAAAGAAGAGGACAAGAACTAAACCAAAATGATGTGGGACGGAAAGAGAAGGTAATGGAGGGAGACAAGTAAAACAGAAAGAGGAAGAAAGGGGAGAATTTAGTCAGAGAACCGGATATACACAAGTCCCCCCCTCCTACCCCGCCGCATCACAAGTGTCGGCGTCATATAAACAAGTGAGGATCGATAGAATGCGCGCCAAATATAGGAACGGTAGCCAATACTTTGCGTAACAGCCCAGGATATAAGATATCGAGTGTTTTATTCCAGTTAGATCAGGTAATTCTATTCTGCTGAAGGAAATTTTGACGTGGAGTGGTACTGGTGTAAGCAAAAGATCGACAAAAAACGAACCAAATCTAGGGACAACATTCGAATATTTAATAATAATAATAATAATAATCGTATCTATCCCATCTATCTGCCCTAACACGTCTATTTCGATGCAAGGGAGTGATACTGAAGTGGCAGTCGATACAAAACGCGCCAAATTCAGAACGGTCTCCCCAAAATTGCGTAATAACCAACGTATGTAAGTGTATGTCTATCTACCTATTTACATATCCCACTTAGACGCGCTTTTCATTTCAGCATTATATTCTGACTATCACGGGACGATTTTATTCTGCTGCACGAGATGACAGCCGTGGTAAAGGGACGATTGAAAAAGCGCGCCAAAAGAGGAACCGTCTCCATATCTGCGCAACGACCAACGTATAAATAGAAATAAAACAACTCCCCGGGCCAAAAATAGAAGCGATCTCCAATAACAGGGTATTAGCCATCGTATTATATGGGTATTGGAATAAAATCATATAATCCCACGTAATGATGGTAATATTTCAAACTACGGAGCTGATGACGTCATGCTTTGATCTGTGCTCTGATTGGTGGATATATAAGCTTTCAAAAGCCTAGGATACAAGCAAATAGCGATAACGATGATACAGTAGAACAGTAGTAGTAGTACGGTGGTGGTGGTGGTGGTGGTAGTAGTAGTAGTAGTAGTAGAAGTTGCTGTTGTTGTAATGGTGGTGGTGGTAATAATAATAATAATGGACTTCAGGACAACCAATAACTCTCTCTCTCTCTCTCTCTCACACACACACACACACACACACACACACACACACACTGAAAAAAATAAAACGCAAAGACACGCACAAACGGAAAACAATATACACACATGCATTTAGATATACTACACACACACACACACACACACACACACACACACACACACACAGAAAAAAAAAACGGATTTGAAACGGAGAGAGTGTTACGTAACAACAAAGAATGCAGACCGTTACTCCTAAATGCATGGCTGTTAAAAAAAAAAAAAATGAAGATATTGTTTTAAGTAAGTCTGGAAGAGGAAGAATTACATACAAAAACACGAAAAAAACAATGAAAACAAGAAAAAAAAGATGACGAAGAAATGAAACAAAAAAATCTGAACACATGAACTCGAAAAAAAAAAAAAACTAAATAATGAAGGCAAAGAAAACAAGGAAAAGATGAAGAGGAAGAAATAACAGGAAAATGAAGGAAGAAGGTAGGGAAAAGGGGAATGAGGGAGGGAAACTAACGGAAGGGAAGGAAAGATGGAAGGAGGAGGGGAAGGAAAGATGGAAGGAGGAGGGGAAGGGAAGTGGGTAGGAGGGGGAAAAAGGGAAGGAGAAGGGGAAGGAATGAGGGAAGGAGAAGGGGAAGGAAAGAGGGAGAGAGAAGAAGGAAGGAGGGAGGGAGAGGGAGAAGGAAAAAGGGAGGAAGATGGGGAAGGGAAATGGGAGGGAGGAGAAGGGGAAGGAAAGACGGAGGGAGAAGGGGAAGGAAAGACGGAGGGAGAAGGGGAAGAAAAGAGGGAGGTAGAGGGAGAAAGAGGGAGGGAGAAAAGGAAGAAAAGAGGGAGGGAGGAAGAAGGAGAAGGAAAAATGGAGGGAGAAGGGGAAGGAGAGAGGGAGGGACTGATGAGAAAGAGAGGGGAGGGAAGGCGTGGGAAGGGAGGGAGGGAGGGGGAGTAAGTGATGTAATACTTAAGTGTCAGATGGATGTTGTTACGTCACTACACTCCCCCTTTCCTCCCCACCCCGTCTCCCCTTCTGTCTCCTCCCATCTCCCCATAGCTTCTCTCTCCCCTTCCCTTCCCCTCTCTCTCTCTCTCAACCAAGCACTCTTCCTCCTTTCCTCCCGCTCTCTTCCCCTCTCCCTCTCCTCCCCTTTCCCACTCTTTCCCTCCTTCCTTTCCTCTGTTTACATCTCACTCTCTCTCTCTCTCTCTCCCAAGCATTCTTCCTCCTTTCCTCCCGCTCTCTTACCCTCCCCCTCTCCTCCCCTTCCTTCCTTTCCTCTGTTTACATCTCCCTTCTTCCTTTCTCTCTCTCTCTCTCTCTCTCTCTCTCTCTCTCTCTCTCTCTCCCTTAATGATTTACCACACCCTAACAAGATCATCATAATCATCATCGTTTACTATAACTTTATAATAACAGTATCATTATCATCATTATCACCATCATGCTTATCATCATCACTCTCTTTTTCATCATCATCACTAAGAAATGCTTCGTTCTGAGAGAGAGAGAGAGAGAGAGAGAGAGAGAGAGAGAGAGAGAGAGAATTACATAAAGGAGTCAACCTAGTAGGGGCAGCGTTGCCACATCTAACGATACTCCTCACCATTGGTGCCAAGCCTAACATTTAAAATAATAATAATAATATCATAATAATAATAATGGTGGTGGTGGTGGTAGCAGTAGTAGTAGTAGCAGTAAGTTTATGATGATGAAAAAGGAGATAGGAGGTGAAGTAGTAGTAGTAGTAGTAGTAGTAGTAGTAGTGGTGGTGGTGGTGGTGGTAATAATAATAAAATAATAATAATAATAATAATAATAATATGATGATGATGATGATGATGATGGAGGAGGAGGAGGAGGAGAAAGAGGAGGGGGTGAAGTAGTAGTAGTAGAAAAAAGACGACGACGACGACGAAGAGATAAATAAGATCGAGACGCAAATACACATCCTCTAAGTCTCTCTAAGCATGGAAGGTGGAGAGGAGGAAGACGCGGAAGAGGAAGAGGGAAAGCAGAAGAGGAAGATGAAAAATAGAAGAAGGAAGAGGCATAGGAAGAGGAAAGGTAGAAAAGATCAAAATAAAGGAACAGGAGGAGGAAAAAGGAGGGTTAAGAGATATATGACAGGAAGTAGGAAGAAGGGAAGAGAGGAGGAAGAAGGAGGGGAGGAAAAAGAAGTGAGGAAACAGGAAGTAGGCAGGAAGAAAGCAGAAGAGGAAGAGGGGAAAGGAAAATAAAGAAGAAAAAGAGAGGAAGAAGGGAGAAAAAACGAAATGAAGAGAAAGAAAAATGAAGAAAAGAGAGAGGAAGTGGGGGGAGAAAGGAAGGGAGGAAGGAATGGGGAGATGGACGAGGGGAGATGAAGGAGACGAATCGGAAAATGACCCGAACATGTCACCACTGCATACCACCACCACTATTACTACTACTACCACTACTACTACCACCACAACTATTACTACCACTACTACAACTACTACCATCCACACCACCACCACCACCACCACCACTACTACAAATACCACCACTACTACTACTACCACCACCACTACTACTATCATCACTACTATTACTACCACCACCACTACTACTACTACTACCACCACCACCGCCACTACCACCACCACCACTACAACTACCAACATAGCTACAAGGAAGATCTGTACCCCTTGGCAGGCAATGCAGGGAAAGGAATGTCAGTCACTCCTACCCTACTGAAGAAAAAAAAAAAAAGCCAAAAAGTGAAAAAAAAAAAAAAAAAGTATATATGGACCTGCATATAAAGTGAAAAAAAAAGTATAATGTAATAAAAAAAAAATGCATTAAGAGTGAAAAAAGTAGAAGTGCTTAGAAAATGTTAGCGAATATTATAATAATAATAATAATAATAATAATACAGTAATAATAGTAATAATAATAGATGATTATGAATGATGATGATGATGATGATGATAATAATAATAATAATAATAATAATATTACCGTAATAATAACAGTAATAATAATAATAATAATAATACTAATAATGATAATAATAGGAAAATTAGTAAACACAGATGTATGGTCAAATTTAATATTCCTAAAAAAAAATATGTACAAATGAAAATTATTAGACAAACAGGCAATGAGAAACACAAGTAGCGCTAACTGTAAAATAAATAATAATAATAATAATAATAATAATAATAATAATAAAGTAACAATAAGGAAGAATGAGGAGAAAGTTGAGGGGAAAGGGTGCAAATAAAAAAGATAAAAATATAATAAGAGGCGAGTTAGATTTTGGAACATGCCGATTCAAACCACAAACACGAAAATAAAATAATGGGGGGGGGGGAGCATTACGTAAAAATAAATAAATAAAAAAGAAATAATGACAAGAAAAAACGAGCTTGAGGGATGCTGTCAGTGTTTTTTTTCTTTCAATTAAATCTCTAACTTGTTCTGTGATGATTTTCGGCGAGGGGAAAAAAACAAGAAAAAACAAAACAATGCGGTAAAGCACAAAGGAAAAATATATAGCAAGAATCACCCATTTTAAAACTAATCTTCTTTCATTTTCCTGTCCCTCATTAATGGCATGTACCGAATAGCCTCTCTCTCTCTCTCTCTCTCTCTCTCACGTGCTACAGGCGTGGAAGAAATTGACCAAATAAAATACTCGAATTAAAAAAACTGACGCTATCCTCATTTTCTTTCAAGCATCTATATAACATCTCATTATTTATTAATTTATGTTTATCATTATTTATTTCTAAGGGCGCAATATCAAGCCTTATTTCACGCACTGGATGCGTGAATAACTGATTTATCCGTATTTTCGTCTTATACATTCAACCTAATCTGTATTTCTTTTCTGATTGATACGTTAACTGTCCTCTAGCATCTCTCCCTCTCTCTCTCTCTCTCAATATTCATTTTCCGATAAACATAACTCCTCTCTGCTTATATTTACTTCCCATACATACATTAACTGTCCTATCAAATAATTAGTCTCTCTCTCTCTCTCTCTCTCTCTCTCTCTCTCTCTCTCTCTCAAATATAGTGACAATTTCAGGCACTGGAGGCGTGAAGAAAATGACCTTGAACCAAAATCTCCCCCCCCCCTCCCCCCCCCCAAAAAAAAAAAAGCTATCAACCCTTTACCTCCGTTTTCTTTGTCCCTTTTAAAAAATCACATTATGGTGAACTAAAGAAATTCATATATATGAACCAGAAAGCATTATTAACTTCGTCACATCTCTACTCATGTTCGTTTTTCTTTTTTTATATCAAAGATTCAAGGTCATTTATATTGCACAATTTTTTGACTACGTGCTGCTGGCGTGAACGAGAATCCACGTGAACCGAAATATCCAGAAAAGAATATTGGCATCACTTCTTTCCCTGTCACAATATCTGTTTTTTTCCCTGTTTCCCTGTCTATCTATCTATCTATTATCTATGTCTGACGCGATTATATTAGTGTACCTGCCTGCTTTCACGTGCCGCAAGCGTGAAAGAAAATGCCCGCGAACCGAATAATAATAATAATAATAATAATAATGGCACAATCTTTTCCTTTCGCATTTTTTTTTTTTTTTGTCAACATCACAATTGCCCCTTGATTTCACGTGTCGTAAGCGTGAAAGAAAATGCCCGTGAACCGAATAATAATAATAATAATAATAATAATAATAAACACCTTCCTTCCCTTTTACGATTTTATTTTTTAAGTCACTATAATACACTGTGCCTGCTTGATTTTCACGTGCCGCAGGCGTGAACCGAAAAAAAAAAATAATAATAATAATAATGGCATCACTTCCGTCACAATTTACATATATTTCTCTTCCTTCCCTTTTTTACGTCACTAAATTACACTATACGTAATTTTCACGTGTCGCAAGCGTGACAGAAAAATCCCGCAAACCGTATAAAAAATAATGACTTCCTACCTTATCGCAATTTTTATTTCTTCTCTCTCTCTTTTACTACACCTGACTAATTTTCACGTGTCGCAAGCGTGAACGAAATTGCCCGTGAACCGAAATATCCAGAAAAAAAATGATGGCGCCCACCTCCTCTGCCAAGGGAGTCGATGGCGCGCGTTTATATTTATTTTATCCCGACCTAGCACAAGACCACGCCCAAACTCATTTACGCCTCACCCCATCAAACCTGGGAGAATATTTACTGTGATTTGACTCCAGTTCGTCTGTTTGATGAATGTGGTGGGGTGATTTTGGTCCTTCTGTGGGTAAATTATCGTACATCAGAGGCAGGGTTGTGGGGGAAGGAAAGCGTAGCAGTTAGCGCTAATCAAAATGCCGCTAGGTTATGATTTGAAGGTATAGGAAGAAGTAGGACATGGCAGATGATAATTTTGAAACGCAAAGGGGGATTTTAGATGAGGTGAAGGATATGGATTGGCTATAGGAACGATAATTACGATATATAAGGCTGTAATGAGAAGTAAACACCAGGCCATAATTTAGCACTACGGCACTGAGGCTGGCGTCGAAGGGGTTTGGCCGCGAAAGAGGAGAAAAGGTTAGTGGGAAGCCCTTACGGCATTCTTGTAAAAACCAAATATCTAACCTGACGGGAGTACACGGAAGAACACAGAAATATCAAGAAGTGGAGAGAGAGAGAGAGAGAGAAACTTCAATTACCTTACTGGTGTCTTTAAAAGGAATTGTGGTTATCTACAGTAGTATAATCCTCGCATTATTAAAAAAAAAAAAAACTTTCTTTAATATATGTGAGGGTAAACTGATTTCAATATTCGGTTTGTAATGATACATATTCGTTACTCTATCAGTTTTCATGTCAATACAAAGCTGAACATGAAATATTAAGCATATAAATTACCAACATGAGTACTACTACTACTACTATACTACTAATACTTCCTCACCCCATCCTTAAGTGGAAAAGAGCGAGGTGATTCACTCTCTCGTGCCTGGGTAACTATAATTATCGTAAGGCAAGGAAGTTAAAAGTGAAACACGAGTGTCCAGTGATGGAAAATGTAATACTGTGTTGAAGTGAAGCTTTTACTTAAAGCATGTGAAATTAACTCACTTGTCATGTTTTTTCTTCCTGTTGTTATTTTTTCAAGGATAATTTAAGTTCTGAATTACAGTTTGAGAAGTACTATATTTATTTTTATTTATTCGGGATGGAAAAGGAAAAATTCTTAATCACTTAGCACGAAAATACAAAAATAAATAATGTACGATTATTCACGGAACTCAAGATTTACCTTTCATTCCCGTAACGGACATCTCATAAAATCGCGGGTAAGGCATGAAAAGTCAACGTTCTCTGGCTGAAATTATTAACAAAATGGAAGCAGAAGACACCTACAACCACACCCTCAAGCCTGACGCTGGGGAATGGGGGGGAATGTAGGACGGCGACTGCATTTATTGGCGGGGGAAAAAAAAAAAAAAAAAAAAAAAAAAGTCCCGGGGATGAGCTGGTCTATTTTGCTGTGCACCAACTTGGCAACAAGGCCTTCGCTCAGCTACACCTACACACATTCTACTCACTTCCGCTACACACACACATACACACAGAAAGTTTACACCATTTACACAGGCTGAAAAACTCTCGCGGTCTGTGTTGGAGAGGGACGCCTTCAAGTGGTAGCACCGTTACGACCAGCCGGTGGAGTTGCCCGGTTATACACACGTCCCTCAATATCTTTCCTATCCCGCGAAAGGAAGATGGTAGACTGCAGAAGAGGAGCAACTTTAGCCTGCAATCTACCGGGCTGACATTAAGAAGGGTCTGGGTTTGAAAATAATAAAAATAATAATAATAATAATAATAATAATACCACTACTACTTCCATCCTTACTAGTCTATCATCACCCCTACTACTACTACTGCCATTACTACTACTACTACTACTAATGGGATTTGAGACGGTCTTATTTCGCGTCCCTGCAACTGTCAGCTTCCGTTACTTTTATTATCCATTCAAAAATACCTCGCGTGGCTTCCTGACATTGAGTAACGTTACATGTACAACCGCCTGCGTCACTGTACTACCAGCGTTGTACACAAGCAGCACGTGGTTACATCATAAGTACGTGAGATGAGATGGAGGGCAGGGCGACGTTGCCACACCTCCACCAACACCCACCAGTGCCACCTCTGGGGATCTGAATTTAAAAATCTTGAATTTCCGTATAAAATCAATGTATATACTTTTCCTTCACTCATATAATACACTTCATAATCGCCTGTATATATTATCTCTTCACTCATACAACTATCAAACACTTCACAACCAAACAGGAGTGAAAATTATAGAGAAATAATGAAAAACGATTCGACAGTTAAAAGCTTGCTAAATACAAACAGATAAACACACTCCCAGGCTCCGACACACTTAAAAAAGCATAAAATCGACGCAAATGAGCAGGAATATAATACAACCAGATTTATAAGAACAGTGAGAGTTAAGATCGTTTTTAAATACCAGCCGTTCCTTCCCTCTACCCACTCCCCCTCCCCTCCCCGCCGTTCTTCCTCCCTCCCGTTCAACTTTCACGTGTATTTGAGAACCCCGATTTATTTAACCTACATTCGCTGCACGTCAACCTTCACCTAACCCCACATCCCCCCGTAAGAAAGCGTATCCGTGCCTAAACATGGCAAAATATTAAATAAATTCAAAATAAACACAGACTTCCTTAATTATTTCACCCCTACTTAACCTAAAACAGTGAGATTATTTATAACTTTATTTTACAAAGCTAACGAAACACTTACCTAAGGCCAATCTTATTTTTACGAAGCTAATACATAACGTAATCCCGTAAGAGGTGGCCATTTGACTTTGAGTTGTTTTAACGGGGAGAAGCACTGACCCTCCGCCAACCCATTTGCTGACACGTTGGGAACACGTATGAGTTGGTTCTATGGCTACCACCCAGCGCTGTAAATGGGTTCCTGGCTTATAGGGAACTATTAGGATTATCACTCAATGTTAAGCCACCTGAAAAGTAACGAAGAGTAATAAAGTGACAGGAAAGATGGGAGAAATAAGATGAAAGGAGGACAAACACAAAAAAAAAGAATGATAAAGGTGAAGGAAAAAGCAGGCAGCATTATATCACCATAAAATAATAATAATAATCTAACTTTGCCACAACTAATCTACAGCAAATAAGCAACGGGAATATTGAAATTATGATAAAAAAAAAAAAGCAAAACATTCGTGTCTTGTATGTATGTATGCATGTGTATGTATGTATGTAAGCGTTCTAAACAGTCGTAAAAGCTAATTCCGCAGGCTATGTGTGTGTGTGTACGTTGGCAAGTCCCCGTGTGTGTGTGTGTGTGTGTGTGTGTGTGTGTGTGTGATAAATTGCTGAATCATGTGTTATCAGTTACTATCTCTATCTTGTCTTAGTATTTGCTTTAGTAACACCACTACCACCTCCCCTCCCTCCCTTTCTCCTCCCTCCCCTCCCTTCTCTTTCTCCTCCCTCCCCTCCCCTACCTTTCTCTCCCCCTCCCTCACATTTCACCCACATTTCTCCCTTCACCTCCCATCCCACTCTTTCCCACCCTCCTCTCCTCCCTGCCCCTCCCCCAGCCCACACCCCTTCCATCCTCCCCTCCCCTTCCTCCCTCTCATACCCACATCCCTTCTCTACTCCCCATGCTTCTCAATATCCCTTCCTTCCACTACTCTCTCTCTCTCTCTCTCTCTCTCTCTCTCCGGTACTCCCAGTAATGATAACACCACAGATGATAACTCCACTCTAATCTCTTATCACCATCTACACACTTATTACAAAATACCCACTACCTCTATCAAAAACTACTAACTCAACTTTTAAAAATAACTGAAAATTGAAACTTCAAATTTTCAAACATAACCGTTACTATTCTCTAATCTTAAATCACCCTCTAACAACTCTAACTACCCACTGTTAACTATTACTATCTTCTCAATACTAATTTGATATCTTGACTACCATAAATCTAACACATTATTTACTAACTCAACTAAGAATAAACACAAACTAACTTAATCTAACTTAACTGTTGGAGATATTGTGTCTAAGTAGATATGAATGAAGGAATGAACAGACAGATAGATAGATAGATAGACAGGCAGATAGATACAGTACAGATAGATGCAGCTGATAGACAGATGGATAGATAAATTGAGCCCTTCAGTCCAAGTACTCAAATTCTGGCCACCACGACAACCTTATTTCTCGTCAGCTCCCTAACACCTCCTCCTTAGCGATTTATTTTTATGGCTGGTTAATATCCTTTTGTATCCATGTAAAGTATGGCGATTTTAAAATGATTTATGTAACACGGAGAAGGACTTTAGGGTGTAACAGACAAAACAAATCGCTAAGGAAAAGGTGTTAGGGAGCTGTGAAGGGGAGACTGCACCATCACATAACACACACACACACACACACACACACACACACACACACACACACACACACACACGATTCAAGATGGAGAGATGGCGATTTTAGGCCAAGTTAGAGTAGAGGGAGTATGTCAGAGAGAGAGAGAGAGAGGGAGAGTACTAGTTCTCACGCAATTACACACACACACACACACACACAGTAAAGCAAATACGAACGTGAACTGACCAAATACTTCCTAATTGATCATAAATAAATAAATAAAGTCAAAGGTGCGCAGGTGTAGCGATAATATGATAAGGATAGCAGCCATTACCACACTACTGAGTTCATTACCACGTGTATTCTCACGGTTATTATTATTAGTAGTCGTAGTAGTAGTAGTAGTAGTGATGGTGGTAGTAGTAGTAGTAGTGATAGCAGCAGTCGTAGTTGTAGTAGTATTAGTAATTGTAGTAGTGACAGTAGTAGTAATGGTAGTAGCAGTAGTAGTAGTGGTAGTAGCAGTAGTACTGGGATATCCTCTAACCCTACATCTTCTTCATGCCTAACCAAAATACAATAACAATAAAGTAATAATAATAATAATAATAATAATAATGCCTTCTAACTGCTCCTCCTCCTACTACTACTACAACTACTTAAGTGTCATCACATTTTTTTTTCAATATATTTGCTACATACGGGTACTGAATTAAAAACTAGTGCGTTGATTTTCACTTTTGTCATTTCAGTCTCTCTCTCTCTCTCTCTCTCTCTCTCTCTCTCTCACACACACACAGTTTTCAAATTCTCTCTCTCTCACACAGTTCTCAAATTCTCTCTCTCACTCTCTCTCTCTCTCTCTCTCTCTCACACACACACACACACAGTTCTCAAATTCTCTCTCTCTCTCTCTCTCTCTCTCTCACACACACACACACACACACACACACAGTTCTCAAATTCTCTCTCAAGGCTACACATTCTGGCAACACTTACAATTCCCATACCCAATCTGGCAACACTGCATGGATCCCTTAAGCTTCTGGCAACGATGGAAAAACGTGAGAGAGAGAGAGAGAGAGAGAGAGATCCTGTTAATGTAGCTTACTCTCATCTGGCAACACTGACCCAATTATCTAATGAGCCTAGCGCTGGTAACACTGATGGTATTATGGTAATTAATTGAACACAAAAATAATGATAATAATGATGATGATAATGGCTGAAGGAAGAGCATTGACATTATCATATCCTGTGCATTTCCTGATAATCTGTTTTAATAATTTACTTTATCTCTACTGACAAGATAAAAAAAAATAAAATATAAGTAGACAGGAACTGATACTTTCCCATAATTTTCCTTGGCAACGCTGCTTCCCTATAAACTGTATCTGTTCTGGCATCACTGTTCCCGTGTCAATTTGTATGAGATGGCAACACTGCTTTTCTATCTTACTGTCTCTTCCTGTCAACTTAAGCTTTCATAGGTTTTGCCTTTTTATGTACTCTTGTAATAATAATAATAATAATAATAGCAGTAGTAGTAGTAGTAAAGTATAGTAAAGTAAGCTGTAATTCTATTATTACTGCTTCTGTTACTTCTAATACAATTTTACTGTTTTTGTATTCATTAGTAGTATTAGTAGTAACAGTAATAGTGGTAGCTGCAGTAACAGTAGTAGTAGTAGCAGCAGTAGTAGTAGTAGTAATAGTAACTTCTACATTCTCTTCTCTATAAAACTTCACACAGATCCAAACCTATGTGAAGTTAAACATGAATGACTGCTTGAAAAATGGAGGAGGTGGGATATTTATAGGATGGGACGTGGTGGTGGTGGTGGTGTGGTAGAGGGTTGTGGTGGTGGTGGTTGTGGTGGTGGTGGTGGTGGAAGGTGTAGCAGTATTGGTGGTGGCAGTGATGAGTGGTAGTGGTGCTGATGGTAGTAGTGGTAGCATTGGTCGTAATGGTAGTAGTGGTCGTAATGGTGGTAGTGGTAGTGTCAGCAAGGCCCATGTTAAACCAAGGTCAACAAACGTACCCCGCCTACCCCCCCACCCCCTCTTCATCCCCCCCTTCCAATGTCCTATCCTTCCTTCACCCACTTGATTATTCTCTCTCTCTCTCTCTCTCTCTCTCTCTCTCTCTCTCATACACACACCCATTTACCTGTGTTATTAATTCATTCCTCCCCCCTTCTCTCTCTCTCTCTCTCTCTCTTCCTGGTCCCTCTGGCTCACTGACAAATGGCACCCGCATATGCAGGGGAGGGGGGCGGGGGGAAGGGGAGGGGGAGAGGGGAGGGAGGGGAAGAAAAAAGTTGAAAAAAGTGAGATGAAAGGCGGATTTAGAGAGAGAGAGAGAGAGAGAGAGAGGGAGGGAGAGAGAGAGAGAGAGAGAGAGGGAGGGAGAGAGAGAGAGAGAGAGAGAGAGGGAGGGAGAGAGAGAGAGAGAGAGAGAGAGAGAGAGAATTACCACCCTCGCGCAAACACAATAAACAAATAAAACAAAGAAATAAACAAAGAAATACCATTTATTGAACGTGTTGTGTAAGACCTTAAATTTGTGCATGTCACCCTCCCCTACACCTTACTCCCTCCCCCTCCCCTACCTTCCCCTCCCTCCCCCAGTCTACCTCCAACCCCTCCCCTATCCCTTCGTTCTCCTCCCTCCCCCTCCCTTCCCCCATCTACCTTCAACCCCTCTCCTATCCTCACCTCCCCCTCCCCCGTCTACCTCCAACCCCTCCCCTGTCCCTTCCTTCTCCATTCCTCACTTCCCCTCCACCTCCAACCCCCCCCCCTGTACCTCCAAACACTCCCCCTCCCCTCTACCTGCCTCCCCTCCCTCATTTGCTATTCCATCCTCTCCCTCACCTCAATCTCCCTTCCCCTCCCTCCCTTACTAATTCGATCCACCTCTTCCCCCTTCTCTCCCCCTCCCTCAATTACTATTCTATCCTATCTCTCACTCTATCCCCTCCTTCCCCCTCCCCTCCTTCCTTACCTACTAATCCCCCCTTCCCCTCTTCCCTTACGTCCTAACCCCCACCATCCCTATCACCCCTACAGTATTTTTACACCCCCCTCCCCACCCCCTCCCTCCACCCCACCTCCCCCTCCTTCCACCCCCACCCCCTCCCCTCCCACATTCTCCACTAAACTCCTTATTCAGTCAACTTTTCTATCTATCATGTATTACCATCTATCTATCTATGTACGTACCGGCACCTATGAATGTATGAATGTTCTGTGTACGTGTATGTATTTTGTATTTACACGTGTTGTAATTATACGTATGTACTGTAGCGGGCGGCATGTACACGCCAGGCACGTAGAGGCGATGTTTTCACGAGTACAGAAGACCATAAAAGACCACAGACCATAAAAGACCACAGAAGACCACAAAAGACCATGAGACCACAAAAGACCATAAAAGACCACAGAAGACCATAAAAGACCACAGAAGACCATAAAAGACCACAGAAGACCACAAAAGACCATGCGACCACAAAAGACCATAGAAGACCACAGAAAACCATAAAAGACCACAGGAGACCACAAAAGACCACATAACGCCAATTTTGTGAGTGGGGAAGTGACCCTCCCCCACCCAGCCCCAAACAGCAAAGGTCTGACAGTCATCGTTCTACCTGTCATTCACCCCTCTCACCTGAAGCGTAGGGGTCCGGGGCTAGGCTACTCCGTCCTGGCATATTTAAGGTGTCCCCAGTTACTGATCCCTGAGCGGCATGATGTGAGCGGTAAACCCCGATGTAATCTCCTACCGCATCTGGTCGGAGCGCCTTACTCCACTAAACCACAGGGCGTTCACTGCGTTAAATAATTACAAACCCAAGTAGTACAGTAAACGGCTTCCTGGGTTACAGGGAACCCATGTGGCTTGTCACTCAGAGCAAAGCCACCTGAGAAAAGCACTACCACTGAGAGAGAGAGAGAGAGAGAGAGAGAGAGAGAGAGAGAGAGAGAGAGAAACAATAACAGCATCGACAAAAAAAAATATACGACCTCATGACTCGTAAGGTCCACGCTGGAATTAAATATACACCACATCCTTATTTCCACCTCATATTGATGGTTACTGTACTTCCGACTTTCATAAATACAGCGGGAATGAACGCCGGCACGAAATAAGGAATGGGAAAAGAGAAAAGAAAGGCGAAGAAAAGATGAAGAATGGGAAGGGGAATGCGAAAAAGGCGATATAAAAACATAAAAAAAAAAAAAAACACCTCACCAAGACATCCACCCACACCCTCTACAATGTAATACAGGTACCAAAACAGCAAACACCCTTGTGCCAACCCCCTCTCCGGTGCCAACACCCTACTACATACACACACCGCTCGCTGGTGCAGTGGTAACGTTCTCGCTTGCCAACTGGTGGACGGGAGTTCGCGACTCGCTCAGGTTGCGAAAAGTTTCACTGACGAAGTGGGTGGTTACTGTCCCCCTTGAGCAAGGGGACGGGTGTGTGCGTGTGTGAAGGTCACAGCCTTGCCCTTAGATCGGCCTATATGAGCTCTCAGCTCCCTTCCGGGAGGGTAAAAAGCTGACGATCACGACCATCAAGTGATCCTGACCGACCCAGTGAATTACACAATCTTCACTGCCAACCAAAAAGATATAATTACAACCCTTTTACATACATCCCAAACCCCTTCCAAACTGCCAACTCTCTGTGTTAACCCCAAGATATATTTAACGTCCTCTCCCATTACATATAACCCCACCACTGCCAACCCCCTTCTACCAACTCCCCTACCAATGCCACATATAACCCCTTCCCCCAGTGCACATGCCAACACCTCTCAAGCTAACTCTACTGCCAACCCAATCCTCCAGTACCAACTCGGGTACCAACCCACACCAAACTGCCAACCCCCACGTACCCCCAATACTGTCCACACCAATACCAACCTCCATACCAACACCACCCCACTACAAACCCACAGTGCCAACCCCACCCTCACTACCAACACCGCCCCCACTACCAACCCCCCCTACCAACTCCTCCAGTACCAACCCCACTCCAGCAACAATCCCCTACCAACCCCACTCTTACTACCAACCTCTCCAGTACCAACACCTTCCCACTGCCAACCCTAAACACTATAAATAAAACCCCTTAGTTGGCATGAAGCAGACAGGCAGTGTGGGGAGGAGAGGGGGAGGAGGGAGGGAGGGAAAGAAAGGGAGGCGAGGGGGAGGAGGGAGGGAGGGGAGGGGGAAGAGGGGAGAGGAGGGGGTAGATATCAATGGCCAGTGAAGGTGGTACTGATGTGTGTGTGTGTGTGTGTGTGTGTGTGTGAGAGAGAGAGAGAGAGAGAGAGAGAGAGAGAGAGAGAGAGAGAGAGAGCTACCCACATACCCCTAGTAAAAAATAAATAAACAATAAAAATAAATAAACCCGCCATGACCTTGAAGCTGCTTTCCTTCCCTGCCTCCTTTGCTTATTACTTATTCTTTATTTATTTACGTAGGATTTATTTAGCTCTCATTTACATAGCCCTTGCCTACATAAACACGCTTGGTTCTCTCCCCCCTGTCTGTCTGTCTGTCTGTCTGTCTCTCTCTCTCTCTCTCTCTCTCTGTCTCTCTCACACACACACGGTACTTCCATTTTTTCTCCATCTTGAGGACATAAAAAAAATTGTGAACACATAAAAGTAACAATAATAATAACAATGATAATAATAATAATAATAATAATAATAATAATAATAGTAGTAGTAGTAACAGCAATAGTAGCAATTACAGTAGTAGTAGTACCGTAGTAGTAGTTGTAGTGATAATAATAACAATAATAATAATAATAATAGTCGTAGTAGTAATAGTAGTAGTGGTGGTAGTAGTAGTAGCAGTAGTAGTAGTAATAATAATAATAATAATAATAATAACCACCTAACTCCGCCTAACAATAGCAGCGTCATCTGCCTAGCAAGGTTAAGGTCATTTATTATACACTATAGTCTCCACGCCCTACATACCCACCTGCACACACACACACACACACACACACACAGGAAAAAGAAATGAACACACACAAACATACACTGAAAATATAAATGAAGACGTACACATGGAAAACACACACACACACTGACAAAAGTAAATGAAGACGTACACACACACTGAAAATATAAATGAAGATGCACACACACACTGAAAAAATAAATGACGTACACACACACACACACACACTGAAGTATACTGATGACAAGTTAACGAAATGGCTGCTCTCTCTCTCTCTCTCTCTCTCTCTCCGATTTAGAGACAGAAATGAAAATAATTTAGTATGACCCAAAGATTTTTACAGCTGTGACCCGACGCTGGTTTGGGGGATGAGAGAGAGGGAGAGAGAGAGAGAGAGAGAGAGAGAGAGAGAGAGAGAGAGAGAGACCCTTCAACCCCTTCCAAGAATTTCAAAAGGTCAGCAAAAAAAAAAATAATAATAATAATCTCCCTTCGCTTCAAGTAAATCCCAAACCCGGATTTATCTTCATGTAACGGAACTGGACAAGAGATTAAATACGAAGTGATATAATATGGGGTGGGAATGCGTCTCCTTGGTTACTATCAGAAATGCGTTACTCTGTTTTGAATATGAAGCTGTGGTGACGAAATATGATTACAAGGAGGAATGAAGGAAAGAAAGAAGGATGGAAGGAAGGATGGATGACAGGAAAGAAAGAAGGAAGGAAGGATGGATGGAAGGAAGGAAGGATGGATGAAAGGATGACAGGAAAGAAATAAAGAAGACAGGAAGAAGGAAGGAAAGAAGGATGGATGGAAGGAAGGAAATAAGGAAGACAGGAAGGAAATAAGGAAGACAGGAAGGAAATAAGGAAGACAGGAAGGAAATGAGGAAGGTCAGAAGGAAGGAAGGCAATAAGGAAGATAAGAATGAATGAAGGAAGGAAGGATGGATGGATGGATGGAAGGAAAGAAGGATGGATGGAAGGAAGGAAAGAAGGATGGATGGAAGGAAGGAAAGAAGGATGGATGGAAGGAAGGAAAGAAGGATGGATGGAAGGAAGGAAAGAAGGATGGATGGAAGGAAGGAAAGAAGGATGGATGGAAGGAAGGAAGGAAGGATGGATGGATGGAAGGAAGAAAGGAAAGAAGGAAGGATGGATGGAAGGATGGAAGGAAAGAAGGAAGGATGGATGGAAGGAAGAAAAGAAGGATGGATGGAAGGAAGGAAAGAAGGAACTATAAAGGAAGAAAAGATGAAAATGTTGAAGAAAAATATGAAAGTGGAATGACGGGAAAAGGACTTAGACGAGAGAGAGAGAGAGAGAGAGAGAGAGAGAGAAGGATGAGGGGATAATAGAGGGTATAATAAAGAAAATGAAGGAGGAAGGAAGAGGGGAGGGAGGAAGAAGGGAGGAAGTAGGAAAAAAAACTCCCTCCCTTCCCCTCCCTTGTTTGCTCTCTCTCTCTCTCTCTCTCTCTCCATTATTCACTCAGTTACCTTTACGCAGGAATGTGTGTGTGTGTGTGTGTGTGTGTGTGTGTGTGTGTGTGTGTGTGTGTGTGCAATGAATAAATCAACCCATAATCAATGCATTTTCCATCCTAAAAAATTTAATGAAGAATGAAAGTAATCTCTTAAAACGGTAAAAAAAAAAATCAATATAATCACTAATCCGACATTAATCCCTTCGTACCATCGTCACTACGCTGCATAAAATCGTCTGTTAGGCCGGGGATTACTTTTACGGTGTTTAAATCCCGTGACGTCATACTGATTACTAACCGTTACCTCCAGACGGTTTTATTCAACTCGGAATGAACTTTAAAATTTTGAGGTACTTAAAATAGCGCTCATTAATCCCTTTACAATTTCTTTCCTTGCATTAAATCGCCTATTGGGAGCAGGACAGTGAAATGGCGGGGGACAGGGTGACGTGGAGGCGATTTGTTTGTGGCCACCCCGTATAAGGGATTAAGGCGTCTGGCAATAAACACGTCCTCGGTATGAAAGGACTAACTCTGGGCGGGAAGCTGCATAAAATTGAAAGAAGAGTGATAAAGATTGCTCACATCTCAACTGGAATAAATCTAAGTACATGACATAAATTACAGCATTAAAAAAAAAACGTTACTAATTACCCAACAGATAAAAATAATCAAATAAGCAAAACAACAAAAATGACAGGCAAAGATACGAACCCTCATCCTACTCCCACCGGCAACCCCCCCCCCCACCTTACACACATCTTCATCCTCTCTGGTTTTTAACATGGCGCAACACCGCACTCCTTCCCATCCACCACCTTCCCAACTTAAAACAAAACACAAACACATCATAAAACTCAATAAAGCACTCAAACACATCCCGGTGAGAACTTAAATAATGGAAATAATGTTTGAATACGAATACACGTGGCACCACCGCACACTCGCAGGAGTATCTTTGCATTTAGTAAGTTTTAATTAATTTCCGAACGTATGAAAACACAAACACACAAAAAAATTAACAAAAACACCCAAATAAATCCACAATACAGCATACACAGTGGAAATAACGTTCGAAATGATAAATAAATAAATAAACAAACGTGGCACCACCGCAGACCCGTAGGCGTATCTTTTGCAATGGATTTATATTTTATTTTCACCATCCGAGCGAATATTTACGAAACAGCCCTTCTATTAATATGCACGGGGAGTTAATATAATGCCGGGAGGGTGAAGAAATATGACAAGAGGACGCTACACTGTTAAATCACACACAGTAAACTTCAAACATTCAAACTTTAACTGTATTTTCTATTAACAAAGACGTGACTGTTTTCTCTAAGCATTTTTGTAATTATGAAGCTGCTGAAACCACTTGCATCTTCATTTTAATTATATTTACCGACATAATAATCTTTTAAATTAGTTGTTACTGTATGGTCATTTTCACTTCTGTAATAATTTCTATTTTACTACAAGGAATAATAATAATAATAATAATGAAATCAGTACTAGTAGTAACAGCTACAATTAATATTACTACCACCTACTAATACTCTTCCTACTACAACAACCAAGTGTAATTCCAACTACAATAACTATAACCATACCAACATTACTACTACCATACCAACCACCACTACTCCATGTACCATCACTACTACGACCAAAGCGACCATTACAACTAAAACTACCACTACAACTACCACAATTACCAACATTACTGATACAACTACCAACATTACCACAATTACCAACATTACTGATACAACTACCAACATTACCACAATTACCAACATTACTGCTACCACAACTACCAACATTACTACTACCACAACTACCAACATTACTACTGCCACAACTACCAACATTAATACTACAACTACCAACATTACTGCTACCACAACTACCAACATTACTACTACCACAACTACCAACATTACTACTACCACAACTACCAACATTACTACTACCACAACTACCAACATTACTGCTACCACAACTACCAACATTAATACTACAACTACCAACATTACTGCTACCACAACTACCAACATTACTACTACCACAACTACCAACATTGCCACAACTACCAACATTACTACAACCACAACTACCAACATTACTGCTACCACAACTACCAACATTACTACTACCACAACTACCAACATTACTACTACCACAACTACCAACATTACTACTACCACAACTACCAACATTACTACTACCACAACTACCAACATTACTACTACCACAACTACCAACATTACTACCACAACTACCAACATTACTACTACCACAACTACCAACATTACTACTACCACAACTACCAACATTACTACTACCACCATTCTCTGGGTGGAACCAAATCAAGTTTCCTTATTTGGTACGTGGTCGTCTCCCCCCCTCCCCCCACCTCCATCCGCTCTCTCTCTCTCTCTCTCTCTCTCTCACATACAAAGATGAAAAAGACAAAGAAAATGGAAATGACTAAAGGATGAGGAGGAGGAAGAGGAGGAGGAACAGGAGGAGGTGGAGACGAAGATGAAAGAAGAAGGGAAGAATGAGAAGCAAAGAAGAATGGAAGAGGAGAATGATGAAGGGAAGAACCAGATGAAGAGAGAAGAGGAGGAGGAGGAGGAGAGGGAGGTAAGAGACCCTCCACTGGGGCATGACTTGCAATGTTGAAGATCGTTGTAAGGTCAAGCTGGGAAGAGGGAAGAAGAGGAGGAGGGAAGAAGGGGAGGGATGAAAGAGAAGAAGAGGAGAAGGAGGGAAGAAGAGGATGTGGGAAGAAGAGAAGGAGGGAAGAAGAGCAGGAGGGAAGGAGAAGAAGGGGAGGGAAGAAGAGGAGGAGGAGGGAAGAAGTGGAGAAAGGAAGAAGAGGAGGAGGTTGGAAGAAAAGACTGGAAGACGAGAAGAAAATGGAGAGAGAGAGAGAGAGAGAGAGAGAGAGAGAGAGAGAGAGAGGAGGGCAGGAGAAAGATGAACAAAACAAAGAAATCCAATACCAGAGAGAGAGAGAGTGAGAGAGAGAGAGAGAGGCGGAGGGAAGGCAGAGCTAAGAGGGGAGAGACGAAAGGATGAGAGAAACGCGAGAAAAGGCGAAGAGGGACGAAAAAGAAAAAAATATACAGAATTGGAAAAAAAAGAAGTCAAGAAGCGCAACACAAATACAAAAAAAAAAAAAAAAAAAAAGAATAACAAGGGCATGGTAAACAAAATGAGAGAGAGAGAGAGAGAGAGAGAGAGAGAGAGATGAATTGCAAGGTAGAGAGGAATATAAAAAAAGAAAATAAATACAAGCTAGACAATGCAATATAGAGAAAGGTAGAGAAAGAAGGAAAATTAGAGGTACAAAGACAACAAATACATAACAATAAAGACAAAATAATAATGAAAGAAAAGAGGGTAAAGAAACAGGGCACTAAACATGAAACACTAAAATGAGGAAGATTAGAAGCAGGAAGAAATGAGAGAGAGGAAGACCGGAGAGGAGGAAGAGATAAAGAGAGAGGAATACACACGAAGCCTAGACGCAATACAAATAAAAAACGACGAATATAATGGTAAAGATAAACAAAAGAAAACGAGCATAACACCCCAAACTAAAAAAAAACACAAACACACCCACAATAAACACGAAAATTAATCAGTTTCTGCTAATTATAAACATACTAATATTTATCAATCTACTCAACATATAAACAAACGAATATTTACTAATCTATATATAAACACGAATATATATATATATTTTTAAAAGTTCATACTGCAAATCGAATTCATATAAAGCAACAATAACTAAATAAATAAATAAATAAATAACACCACCTTGGCCACGCACCAGCATACATTATCACAAAAACCAGTTGAGGAAAATTTTCGTCTCTCTCTCTCTCTCTCTCTCTCTCTCTCTCTCTCTCTCACACACACACACACACACGCCCACTTCGATGACAATTTACAGCATTACAAACCTAAGTAGTAGTGGTGGTGGTATTATTATTACTATTATTATTAGTAGTAGTAGTTGTTGTTGTAGTAGTAGTAGCAGTTGAAGTAGTACTATTAGTGGTGGCAGCGGTGGTGGCAGTAGTAGTAGTAGTAGTAGTAGTCGTGGTGATGGCAGTAGTAGTAGTTGTTGTTGTTGTTGCGTAAAACCGTCCATACCAGATGCAATTTAAATGATTTCAAATTTAACTCAGAATACCAGTACTCTAAAAATAACCGCCATACTGTTGCAAGTAATCAAGACAATTCATTTCTAACCCTCACCCTAAGAGAGTTTGTTCTAACCTTAAAAAAAAATAAATAAACAGGATTCCTAACCCCCTTTCACTCAGCGGATGGACAAGAGTAGCGATTGAAGGGCTGATCTGACTAGTAACCAAGGAGATTCATTCCAACATCGTATCAAGTTCAACGAATTTAATGCAACGAGAGAGAGAGAGAGAGAGAGAGAGAGAGAGAGAGAGAGAGAGAGAGAGAGATTCCTAAATTTAAAGGAATCGCCCAATATAAACCAATAAAACATGACAGGTAAAAATATACTAAATGTGAATAAATAAAAATAATATAATTAGTATGAGCCAAGTGTCAATGAAACCGTTATTTCCATGTCCGTTGCATTTTAAATATTTTCGAATGTTCAAAAAGAATACAAGTGCAATTCTGAAAAGCGCTAATTTATCCAATCAACTGCTAACGAGAGAGAGAGAGAGAGAGAGAGAGAGAGAGAGAGAGAGAGAGAGAGAGAGAGAGAGGAAAAACCATGAGCGCGAGAAGTGAATTACGAAATGAGGAAAACCTAAATACGAGAGAGAGAGAGAGAGAGAGAGAGAGAGAGAGGTGAGAAACGCAGTACTACGAGGAAATGGCAACATACGGTGACACTTCCCTAGAAAGATCGGAGAAAATATAATGGCAAGAATGAGACGGTCCATCCCGTAGTGCGCTGGTGCCACGTCTACTTCTGCAACCTGATTCTATTTTCACATTTTAACTATCCCCTTTTTTATTCTTCACATAACACTCCATTTCACTAATAAATTACTTCACCACATACATTTCGTTGCATTTAGTGTCTATTTATTTAATCTCCTCGCTCGCCTTGCAACACTCCCGATGTGGCAACGCTGACTGCATGATCCCCGTTCCCGCCCTTTCGTTTGTTTTTCTCCCCCTCTTTCTATTTCCTCTTTATCACCCTCCCCGCCGCCTCCCCGCCCGCCACTCACCCAGGGCAGTAAACTACAACACATCCCTCCCTCATACGTGCCCGGGGAAAATCAATAAACGGGAGATAAAAGGAAAAATAATGAAATAAGAGGCAAGGGAGGGAGGGGAACCGGTTTTTCTGGATCCCGGTGTTGCCATATTTGTATTCTCTTACACCTCCCTCGTCACATACAAACCCACAGCCAAATACATACCCCTTCTTAACTACAAAAAATTAACACACAAACAAGACGTCACGTTAATACAATAAGTAAAAGAAAATATGTTTATGAAAAAAACTGAATCTACTCGAAGTGTGGCAACGCGTATTTCCTCGAAGGGGTCAGCTGATGTGCGTTTGGGCGTATGTAAGTCAATTTTGAAAGCATGTGCGTGTAAACTTACATGTGCACGTGGGAGGCTATTCGACTGTGTGTGCAGATTCAGGGTGTGTATGATTAGTATGCATTTTGTGTGTATGTAAATTTCCATTATAGGGGCGTTGGTGTGTGTGTGTGTGTGTGTGTGTGTGTGTGTGTGTGTGTGTAAATTTAGACCACTTTCCTCATTGTACGTACACTACACGGACAGAGAGAGAGAGAGAGATACAAATCTTTTATGGTCAATTTTTGTCTTTACCGTTCGTTAACTATTCTCTCTCTCTCTCTCTCTCTCTCTCTCTCTCTCTCATTTATCTGAGGCCAATTAGTTATGACAAAACCTGAAATAACAGACTAGCTATCAAGATGCACCTCTCTCTCTCTCTCTCTCTCTCACACACACACACACACACACACACACACACACACACGGATATATAATTAAAGTCAAATAACAAATAAATAACTGATAAATATCTTGATGTGTCACTCTATTTGAATGGATATCGCGTGGAGATATTTACTAGTGTGTTTATCTGATTTTGACTAATATTCTTTTTTATACATCAACCAATTTCCTTCCTCCTTTCCTCTCCACTCCTCCTCTTCTCCCTTCTATCTTCTCCTCTCCCTCCTTCCTCCTCCTCTCCCTCCATTTCCTAAATTCCTCCCTCCATTTTATCTCAGTCCTCTTCTTCCTCCTCCTTAGTCTTTCCTTCTTTACTTCTCCCTTCATAATTTTTCTTCTTTCAATTTGCTACTAAAATAATAGATGGGAGAGCTAGAAAATATGATCATGGTACCCCTATCTTAAAGGAACTCAAGTGGTTAAATATTCCTAACATAGTAACCTTCAACCTAGCCGTCAAAATTTTCAAACAACTACACAATCAATACCCAGATTATCTTCTCTCTCTCCCTACTGTAAATCGTGTAACTCAAAGTACTCCCAGACAACAAAATAACCTGTATGTCCTCAAAGTAATCTCTAACACTGGTGCCAGATCCATCGCTGTAAAGGGACCTGAGATATGGAAGCAACTCCCCTTAAATATCAAAGAAGCCAGTAATATATATTCATTCAAAGCAAAACTAAATCAATTCCTTCTGACTTAGGCACATCAATTTATGTAGACAACTGTACACTGTTGTATATACCATTGTCAATACTATGTATGAAGAATAACCACTCGTGGAAATAAAGTTTATTATTATTATTATTATTATCCTCATCATCATCATCATTATCGACATCCATCTCCTTATCGTCATCATCATCATCATCATCATCCACCTCCATCATCATCATTTAGTGTAGGTAACAGCAATCTCTCTCTCTCTCTCGGCTCCACCCTCTTCCTTAAGTGCCTATCAAAACAAACCTGAACCCTCCAATGTCACTGCTAAATAAAAACAACTATTTTCTTCAATTTCATTATCTTTATTTTCTTTCCTACTCTATCTCTCTCTCTCTCTCCCTCTCTCTCGTGACGTCATTCTAGGACATTTCACCATACCTAGATTCTAACAGCCTCTCCAGTGATACCACATCTACTCCTTTACCCTTTTTACTTATCATTATTTCCAACTGAATTCCACTTATCATAAAGAATAAATATATTAAATAATTTTGAAGGTTTCGTATGTATGGGTGATTTATTTTGGATGCAGCGTTGCCAAAGGTGTGGGTATACTTTTGGAGATGTGGCAACGTTGCAGGATTATGTTGTGAATCGTCTCGGTTGAAGTGAGAGAGAGAGAGTCTTTTCCTCCTCCCCCACCTCTTATTTCATCATCCCTTCTTTCTCCCTCCCCTCCCCCCTCTCTCCCAGCGTTTCCCTCCCTCTCTCTCTCCCAGCTTTTCCCTCCCTCTCTCTCTTTTACTCCCTCCAGTTTTCGTATCATGCATTTCCTCCCTCCTCCATGTCTTTTTACCTCCCTTTTTCTCCTTTCCTCCCCCTTTCTCTCTCCATTCTCCATTTTTCTTTCTCTTCTCTCCATTTCTCTCTTCCATCTCTATTTCTCTTCTGATCTGTCTCCTTTCCCTTCCCGTCCTCTCTCTCTCTCTCTCCTTTCTTCCCTCCCTTTCTCTCTTCGTCTTCCCTTCGTCCCTCCTCACCCCTTTCCTCCACCCTCCTTTTCACCTTTTTTCCCCTCCCCTCTCCACTTTCCTTCTATTTACCTCTCTCTCTCTCTCTCTCTCCCACAAACACCCCTTCACTTCCTCCTACGCGTTTCTCCTTCTTCCTTTCCTCCCTCCCCCTCCATTCCCTCTCTCCCCTTCTCCCTATGCATCTTACTCCCCTTTTTCCTTCTTCCTACGCATTCCTTCTCCCCTTCCTCCATTTTCCCTCCCTCCTACGCATTTCTCTCCCTCCCTCCCTCCTACGCATCTCTCCCTCTCTCTCTCTGGGAAACTATTGATCTCTGCGATGGAGGGAGAAAGAGAGAGGGGGAGGGAAAGAGAGGAGGGGAGGGAGGGAAAGAGGAAGGGATGGAGGGAAAGAAAGGAAGGGAGGGAGGGAAAGAGAGGAAGGGAGGGAGGGAAAGAGAGGAAGGGAGAGAGGGAAAGAGGAAGGGATGGAGGGAAAGACAGGAAGGGAGGGAGGGAAAGAGAGGAGGGGAGTGAGGAAAAAATGAGAGAGAGAGAGAGAGAGCCACCTGCTGCTTCCCTTAGTACAGTTCACTCATTTTTAGCACGTACTCTCTCTCTCTCTCTCTCTCTCCATCCTCCCTTTCATACTGTCCAATTATCTCAATTTCACGCCATCATTTCTCAATTTTCTCACTTTCTCTCAAAACTCACTCATCTTCCAATATCTCACTTTCACACAAATTTCATCATTTCACTATCTTACTTTCTCACATCATCTCACTTTCACACTTATTTCACTTTCACACCATCTTCCATTATCTCACTTTCACACACGCACCTTCACATACCTTCATTTATTCACTTTCCGTATCTCTCTCTCACAAACTCACCTCGCTCTCTGACTTTCTCACAGTCGTAATTCTCACACTATCTTTCATTCTCTCACCTTCACAATACCTTCACTCACTCACTTTCTATATCTGTAACTATCACACACTCACTCGCTTCACTACCTCACTCTCACCCAGTCGTAATTCTCATACACTCCACTGTCACACTATCTTTCGTTTCCTCATATTTTTAGTATCTCACATTTCTGGCTCGTAAACTAAATATCTCACTCTCTCATTTCCTTTATCGCTGGCTAATCCGATCTTGCTATTAATCTAACTAACTCTCTCTCTCAATCTAACCATCTCATTATCTCGGCAACTTTCTCAATCTAACCATCTCTCTCTCTCTCTAATTACTCACCTTCAACACCTCTTATTACACCTAAATTCATAATATTTTTCCACATCTCTCACTCACAGCCCTAAAATCTCTCTCTCTCTCTCTCTCTCTCTCTCTCTCTCTCTCTCTCTCTCACTCTCACTGCCTCATTTCCTTCATCTCCACTCATTTCCCCCTTCTATGGGATTCATTTTCCTTTCTTCCATTCTCTTTCTCTGTGACCTAACATGCCCTGCGTTGACCTCCCTGCCTGGCCTCCCACACAATCGATATCCACGCGTACATGCTGCCGCCACGTGGGGGGGGAGGGGGAGGGGAAAGAGGTACTGAGAGGGGAAACAGGAACTGAGGGGAAAGAGGAACTGTGAGGGGAGAGAGGAAATTGGAAATGAGAGGGAGAGGGGGAAGAGAAATTGAGAGGGGAAAGAGGAACTGAGAGGGAGAGGGGAAGAGGAACTGAGAGGGGAAGGAGGAACTGAGATAGGAACTGACAGGGGAAAGAGGAACTGACACGAGAGGGGAAATGAGGAACTGAGAAGGGAAAGAGAGGGAAAAGAGGAACTGAGAGGGGAGAGGAAAAGACTGGGGGAAAAGATAAAAAGGGGAGGGGACGGGAAAGAGGGGAGGAAAGAGGAGGGAAAAAGGAAAAGAGAATGAAAGAGAGAGACAAAGAGCAGGAGGAAGAGAGGGCAGGGAAGCGGGAGAGGGGCAAAAGAGGAGGTGAGAGAGGAATAGAGAGGAGTGGAAAGAGAGGGAGAGAGAGGAAAAGAGAGGGGAAGAGAGGAAAAGAGGAAAAAATGAGAGAGAGAGAGAGAGAGAGAGAGAGAGAGAGAGAGAGAGAGAGAGAGAGCTACTACGGTTAAATGGTGCAAGAAAGAAATGAAAGGGTGAGAGAAAGGATGGAGGAGGTAGAGAGAAAGGATGGACGAGGAGAGAAAATGGAGGAGGGAGAGAAAGGAGGGGGGGGGGTACACACGAGAACTGGAGGAAGGGGAGGGATGGAGGTGAAAAAATGCGAGAGGGGTAGACGGTGCCAGAGAGAGAGAGAGAGAGAGAGAGAGAGAGAGAGAGAGAGAGAGAGAGAGAGAGAGAGAGAGAGGAGGGAAAGGGGGAAGCAGAAAGGGGAAAGGTGTAAATAGGGAGGAAGGGGGGAGGGGGAGGGGAAGCCGGAAGTGGAGAAGGAAGGAAACAAAGTGAGATAGGGGAGGGGAGGGGAGGAGCTCTCTTTCTCCTCCACCCACGCTTGTTCCTCCCTCCCACCCCCACCACCAACAACCCTGCTCTCTCTCTCTCTCTCTCTGTCTAAGGTAATGCTCTCTACCCTTTCCTCTATACCTCGCCATGTCAACTACCTCTCCTTTCAAAGCGTGTAGGACAAAAACAAAGCAAAACAAAAAACAAAAACAAAACAGTCAAAAAGGGTATTGTCTTGAAGGCCTTTTGGTCCTAGTTTTTCTTTTTTTTCTTGTTTTTTCCGGACTCCTAATTTTGGGGGAAAATAATTTGATACTACTACTATTACTACTACAATAACTACTACTACTACTACTATTCCTCTAAGACTTCTTCCCCACATCTCCACTTTTTCCTTCACCATCTCCCCTACACACACACACACACACACACACACACACACACACACACACACACACACACGCAAACAGGGATGGGACACTTATATTTTAATCTATTTATTTATTTATTTATTACAGGAAGATCTAGATACGCAGGAAAATTATACTGTCCTCTTTTTCTTGTCCCTCCTTGAGAAAGAAACAGAGGCAACTTACGACAATTTTCCTGATGCAACTTACGACAATTTTCCCCTCTTAAGTAAACATTTTCATACGCACGAGGAACTGGAGGAAGGAAAGTCTCTGCGCTCTTTCTCTCCTCCTCCTTCCTCCAGGGAATAAATAAAATAAAATAAAACCTCCAAAAAAATAAAAATAAATAAAAAAGAAAACTCCACAAATAAACAGGCTCCAAAAAGTAAATACAAACTCCAAAAATAATCCAAAAATTTAAAAACCTCCAAAAATAAATAAATAATAACCTCCAAAAATAAAAATAAATAAATAATAACCTCCAAAAATAAAAATAAATAAATAATAACCTCCAAAAATAAAAATAAATAAATAACAACCTCCAAAAATAAAAATAAATAAATAATAACCTCCAAAAATAAAAATAAAACCCAAAATAAAAAACCCAAAATAAAAATAAAACCCAAAATAAAAATAAAACCCCCAAAATAAAAATAAAACCCAAAATAAATAACCTCCAAAAATACAAAAATAAATAACCTCCGAAATAAAAATAAATAAAATCCTCAAAAAATAAAAGTAATTAATAACCTCCAAAACTAAAAATAAATAACCTCCAAAAATAAACCTAAAAAAAAAATAAATTGATAAATAAGTAACCCAAGGGAGCAGATGGCATATACGTCTTGAGTTTCCATGCAGTCACGCCAAAACAATATTCAACTTTCACTACCATTTATTCTTTTGTTTTTCACTATGGCTTAGGAAATACAACGCCAAAATAATGCACAAACACAAGTAAACAAATCTATCGCCAAAATAATGAGTAAACAAGTAAACAAATCTATCGCCAAAATAATACAAAACAAAGCAAGTAAACAAATCTATCGCCAAAATAATAAGTAAACAAATCTATCGCCAAAATAATAAGTAAACAGAACAAGTAAACAAATCTATCGCCAAAATAATACTAAACAAAGCAAGTAAACAATATCGCCAAAAAATACTAAACAGAACAAGTAAACAAATATATCGCCAAATACTAAACAAGTAAACAAATACATCGCCCAAAGAATAAGTAAACAGATCAAGTAAACAAGTCTATCGCCAAAATAATACCAGACAAAACAAATAAATGTGGCCATGTAAGGGATGAACGTAAACAAAAGCACGTGCGCTTGTACACAAAACCCATGGATTTTAAATGCCAGCAGGTGGTGGACGTAAACAAAACCACGTGAGATGTAAACA
>NC_137018.1:51720684-51723184 GCF_032717465.1 Coenobita brevimanus
AGACCCTTCACTCCTTTCAATATGGCTGCGCATTGAGAGAGAAAGGCTTTAATATGTGAGTGAAAATGTTTAACAGATAGATAAATGGATAGATAGAGATAGATAGACTGAGATAGAGGCGGATAGGTATACAGGCATACATACTGAGAGAGAGAGAGAGAGAGAGAGAGAGAGAGAGAGATCCATCAGTCTTACCTGTAGTTAAAAATAGAATGGTGTGTCAGAGAGAGAGAGAGAGAGAGAGAGAGAGAGAGAGATCCATCAGTCTTACCTGTAGATAAAAATAGAATGGTGTCAAAGAGAGAGAGAGAGAGAGAGAGAGAGAGAGAGAGAGAGAGAGAGAGAGAGAGAGAGAGAGATCCATCAGTCTTACCTGTAGATAAAAATAGAATGGTGTCAAAGAGAGAGAGAGAGAGAGAGAGAGAGAGAGAGAGAGCGCTCCCCTAAAAACTACACAAAAGCAAAAGAAAACGAGGAAAGACAACAAAGGTACAGAAAACGGGAAGCGGGAGGGAGGGGGGTCTTGTGAAAATTGACAGGAAGTGTAAATGACGGGGTGAAGGCTATTATTAGGGGGGTGGGGGAGGGGGAGGGGGGAAAGGAGAGAGATGGAGAAGTACGGAAAGAATAAGAATAAAAGTGTGAATGATGATGATGACAGTGGTGGTGGTGGTGATGATGATGACAGTGGTGGTGGTGGCGATGATGATGATGATGACAGTGGTGGTGGTGGCGATGATGATGATGATGATGACAGTGGCGGTGGTGATGATGATGATGACAGTGGTGGTGGTGGCGATGATGATGATGATGAGTGGTGGTGGTGGCGGCGATGATGATGATGATGATGACAGTGGTGGTGGTGGCGATGATGATGATGATGATGACAGTGGTGGTGGTGGTGATGGATGAAGAGTGGTGGTGGTGATGATGGATGAAGAGAGTGGTGGTGGTGGTGATGGATGAAGAGAGTGGTGGTGGTGGTGATGGATGAAGAGAGTGGTGGTGGTGGTGATGGATGAAGAGAGTGGTGGTGGTGGTGATGGATGAAGAGAGTGGTGGTGGTGGTGATGGATGAAGAGAGTGGTGGTGGTGGTGGTGATGGATGAAGAGAGTGGTGGTGGTGGTGATGGATGAAGAGAGTGGTGGTGATGATGATGATGGAGAAAATCAGAAGAGGTGCAATTTGGGATGGAAAAAAAAGGAAGAGAAAAAGAGATAGGGAGGAGGTAGGGAAGAAGGCAAGGGACGTAAAGGGCAAAGAAGAGGGAGGAGGAGGAGGAGGAGGAGGAGGAGGAGAGGAAGAAAAAAATATGAAGACAACGAAAGCTGCTACTGATAAGAGATGAAAGATAATAATGCTCTTATCACATGCTTACATAACAGTACTTACTTCTACTACTACAAAAACAACAGCTACTACTACTACAATTATTACTACTACTGCTCCTACTGATACTATCGCCACTATTACTACAACTACTACTACGGCTGCTACTACTACTATTACAACTGCTCAAAATGCTATTACTTCCACTACTACTATTACAACTGCTACAACTATTACTGCAACACCTGCTACTACTGCTACTACTACTACTATTACCACAATTACTGCCACCACCATCAATACTACCACAATTACTGACACTACCACCACCACTACTACAACAATCATCACAACTTTAATATCTACAACTACCAAGTAAGCCACTCACCACAACCATCAACCACAACTACCATCACAACCACCATTAATTGCAACTACCATCATCAACCACAACTATCATCATTACTACCATCAACCACAACTACCATCACTACCACCATCAACCACAACTATCACCATCAATCACAACTACCATCACTTCCACCATCAACCACAACTACCATCACTACCACCATCAACCACAACTACCATCACTACCACCACCGACCACAACTACCACCATCAATCACAACTACCATCACAACCACCATCAACCACAACTACCATCACTACCACCAATCAACCACAACTACCATCACTACCACCATCAACCACAACAACTACCACCACCAACCACAACAACTACCACCATCAACCACAACTACCACCACTACTACAGTACACACACACTGAACAAGATAGAGCGAGACAGCTAGCTTAAACTCTCTCTCACAAACAAATTAAATCTCTCTCCCTCTCTCTCTCAAATATCCATCTAAAATTCTCTCTCTCTCTCTCTCTCTCTCTCTCTCTCTCTCTCTCTCTCTCTCTCTCCAATAAATTAAAGAGAATAAATTTTCACACAACATCCTCATTTAACTTTACTGTTAAATAAAAATACATTATTATTTATATCTCTTAATTAGACAAAGGTAATGTAATTAAGGTGTGAAGGTGAGAGAGAATGATGATGGGTGTAATTAGGTAAAAGTAATGAGATAGATAGATAGATAGATAGATAGATATAGACAACCATGAGACCTAGAGTAGATAGACTGATAGATAGATGGA
>NC_137018.1:51728184-51738184 GCF_032717465.1 Coenobita brevimanus
GAAAAGGAAGCGATGACCCCGTAGCCTGGGTCACTAGAGGTCAAGGGTCACGTTAGTACACACACACACACAAACATACTAACCTACTCTAACTTTACTGGTATTTATGTAACCCAGAATTAACACTCACTCCTTTTCCTAACTCAATTTCACCTACACAAACACGTCCTAATTCTATCTAACAGAGAGAGAGAGAGAGAGAGAGAGAATGAATTATTATGCACTCTCTGAAGGATGTATGACTCTCCTCTCTTCCTTGTTTTCCCGTCCTTCATTTATTTAGTCCTTATTCCTCCTCCTCCTCCTCCTCTTCCATGCTCCTCTTCTCTTCCTCCTCCTCCTCCTCTACCATGCTCCTCCTCTATTACTTATTCCTCCTCCTCCTCCTCTATCATGCTCCTCTTCTCTTCCTCCTCCTCCTCTACCATGCTCCTCTTCTATTCCTTCTTCCTCCTCCTCCGCTTCCATGCTCCTCTTCTCTTCCTTCTTCCTCCTCCTCCTCTTTCATGCTCCTCTTCTCTTCCTTCTCCTCCTATCATGCTCCTCTTCTCTACCTCCTCCTCCTCTTTCATGCTCCTCTTCTCTTCCTCCTCCTGCTCTTCTCTTCCTTCTTCCTCCTCCTCCTGCTCTTCTCTTCCTTCTTCTTCCTCCTTCATCATGTTCCTCTGCCACTTCCTCCTCTTCGTCTTTCCATCTTCTTACCCCCTTTTCTTCATCGTTCTGCCTTTCTCTTTCCAATTATTTTCATCATCATCATCAACTTCTTCTTCCTCCTCCTCCTATTCTCCTCTCACCCTCCTCCTTTTTTCTTCTCTCTTCCTATTCTCTCCTCCTCCTCCTTCTTCTTCCTCTTATTCTCCTCTCCTCCTCCTCGTCCTCCCATGCCCCTCTCAGTAACTCTGCCCCTGCATATATAAACTGATTTAATATTGTATTATCGCCAGTTGGTCTCCTGTATCTCCTCTCCCCCTTCTACTTCTCCTCCTCCTTTCTTTTCTTCCACTTTTTTCTCCTCCTCCTCCTCCCTCTTCTTTCTTCTACTCCTCCTTCTTCCTCCTCCTCCTTCCTTCCTTTCTCTACCCCAATTTATTTTAACCCATTTTCTTTTCCTCTCCTCTTATTTTCCTCTTCCTCTTCCCCTCATTAATTCTCGCCTCGCATATGTTACGTAATTTATTGATGTATTGACGTGGAATTTAAACTTCAGCTATTTTCTTCCTTTTCCAACTAAATATCCTCTTCCTTCTCCTCCTCCTCCTCTTCTTCTCCTCCTCCTCCTCTTCTTCTTCTCCTCCTCTTCCTCTTCTTCCCCCTCCTCCTCTTTTTTTCTTCTCATTCTTTCTCTTCTGTTCAACTTCATTCCACTTCTCTTTCATTCTTCTTTCTCCTATCTTTCTCTACTTCTTATTCTCCTTCCTACCTTCTCTCCTCTCTCCCTCCCTTCCCCCTCCCCGCCCCTCCTCCCCCTCTCATCCATCCTGTTATCTTTTCTTCCTCCTCCCCTCCCCTCACATCCTCTCTCTCTCTCTCTCTCTCTCTCTCAGTTCTTCAGTATCATCTCTCAGTTTCCTTCATCTCTCTCTCTCTCAGTTCTTCTGTATCCTCTCTCTCTCTCTCTCTCAGTTCTTCTGTATCCTCTCTCTCTCTCTCTCTCTCTCTCTCACACACACACACACATACACAGTTCTTCAGTATCATCTCTTCTCTCAGTTTCCTTCATCTCTCTCTCTCTCTCTCTCTCTCTCTCTCACACACACACACATACACAGTTCTTCAGTATCATCTCTTCTCTCAGTTTCCTTCATCTCTCTCTCTCTCTCTCCCTCCCTCCCTCCCTCTCTCTCTCTCTCTCTCTCTCCCTCCCTCTCTCTCTCTCTCTCCCTCTCTCTCTCTCTCTCCTCTCCTCTCTCTCTCACCCCGGGTTTAAACAAGACTTTATGGTCCAACTCTGAACATGCTCACCTTGAACTGAGGGGAGGGGAGGGGAGGGGAGAAGGGAGGGGAGGGGAGGGAAGGGGAGGAGAAGGGAGGGGAGAGGAAGAGAAGGGAGGGGAGAGGAGAGGAGTGGGGAGGGGAGGGGAGGGGAATGGGTAGGGGAGGGGCAAGGAGGAAAGGGGAGGGGAAAGGAGAAGGGAGGGGAGGGGAGGGGAATGGGGAGGGGAGGAGAAAGGAAGAGAAGGGAGGGGAGGGGAATGGGTAGGGTAGGGGAGGGGAGAGGAAGAGAAGGGAAGGGAAGGGAGGAGAGGAGAAGGGGAGGGAAAGGAGAGTAAGAAAATGGAATAAGAGAGATGAAAGTAGGAAGGAAGGAAGGAAAGGAAGGAAAGAAAAGAAGGGGAATTACGAAGGAGTGGATGATAATGATGATGATGATGATGGGAGAAGGAGGGGGGGGAGGAGGAGGAAAAGATGATTATGATGAAGGTGAAGATGAAGAAAATGAGAGAGAGAGAGAGAGAGAGAGAGAGAGAGAGAGAGAGAGAGAGAGAGAGGGGTGGGGGAAGCAGGTTAAGGCAGTAAAAGGAGAGAGAACTGGCTGGAAAAAGGAAAAAAATAATAAACAGAGTTCAAAAGGAAGGAAGAAAGGAGAGAAGGAAGGAGGGAAAGAAGACTAGCAGGGAAGGAAGGAGGGAAGACTAAGAAGGAAGGAAGGAGGGAGGGAATGATGGACAGGAAGGAGGGAAAAGAATGGAAGTAAAAAAGAAGGAGGGAGGGAAGGGAAGAAAGTAAAATGGGGTAAAGAAGAGAAAAGTGAAGGAAAGAGGGGAAGGGAGGAAAGACATAACAGGAAGGAGAGTGACGGAAGGTGAGAAAGAAGGAATGAAGGAAGGTTGGCATGAACAGAGAGAGAGAGAGAGAATGATGATGAGGCAAAGGGAAGAATGAAATGAGATGGAAGGATGGATGGATGGAAGGAAGGATGGATGGATGGATGGAAGGAAGGATGGATGGATGGATGGAAGGAAGGAAGGATGGATGGATGGATGGATGGATGGAATGAAGGAAGGATGGATGGATGGATGGATGGATGGAAGGGAAGGAAGGAAGGATGGATGGATGGATAGAAGGGAAGGAAGGAAGGATGGATGGAAGGAAGGAAGGAAGGAGGGGGAGGGGGAGGGAAGAGTCGAGAATCAGAAACAAAGCGAGGGAGGAATGACAAGCGGGGAGGGGGAAGGGAGGGAGGGGGAGGGGGACGAGGGTGAGAAAGGATTGACAAGGAAGGGAGGGGGAGGAGAAAGAGAAAACGAGGGAAGGAAGGGAAGGAGAGAAGGAATTAAAGAGAGAGAGAGAGAGAGAGAGAGAGAGAGAGAGAGAGAGAGAGAGAGAGAATCCAAAACAAGTATATTTATTATTCAAACCTTCCTCCCCTCTTCCCCCCTGGCTACCACAACTACCAACATTACCACAACCACAACTACCAACATTACCACAACCACAACTACCAACATTACCACAACCACAACTACCACATTACCACAGCCACCACAACTACCATTACAACCACCACAACTACCAACATTACCACAACCACCACAACTACCAATATTACCACAACTACCAGCATTACCATCACTACCACAACTACCAACATTACCATCACCACCACAACTACCAACATTACCACAACCACCACAACTACCAAATTACCACAACCACAACTACCAACATTACCATCACCAAAACTACCAACATTACCACAACCACCACAATTACCAACATTACCACAACCACAACTACCAACATTACCACAACCACCACAACTACCAACATTACCACAACCACCACAACTACCAACATTACCACAACCACCACAACTACCAACATTACCACAACCACCATAACTACCATTACCACAACTACCAACATTACCACAACCACCAACATTACCACAACCACAACTACCAGCATTACCATCACCACCACAACTACCAACATTACCACCACCACAACTACCGACATTCCCATCACTACCACAACTACCAACATTACCACAACCACAACTACCAACATTACCATCACCAAAACTACGAACATTACCACAACCACCACAATTACCAACCTTACAACCACCAACATTACCAAAACCACCATTACCACAACCACAACTACCAACATTACCATAAGCATCACCACCCCAATAATACCCACCTACCACCATTTCCAGCACCCTGCACCATAACTACCACCATCGCAACCACAATACCATATCACAAACAACTACCACCACCGCTACTACAATTCAGGCTAAATACACTGCAACCACAACTACCACCATCACAATTTTCTACCCAACTATTAAGTAACCACAACTATCACTATCCACCACAATTTCCTGCCCCCCCCCACGCTGCAACCACAACTACCACAATTATCGCCTTTACAGCTGACCTTCCTACCATTATTCCCTCCCCACTCATCAACCACAACTACCAACATCGCCCACCTACCAACATTACACCAACCACAATCATAATATACCTGCCACCTACCACCATCAACCACAACTACCAACAGCGTCAGCCTACCAACATTACACCAACCACAATCGTAACAACCATAAACTACCTACTGACATTACACCAACCATCCTCAACCACAACTACCAACATTCCTGCCAACCACAACTACCAACATGTCACCAACCAACGTCACTGGTGGTTGGAGAGGGACGCCTTCACGTGCTGGCACTGATATAACCGGGCGGCTCCTCTGACAGGTTATACAAACGTTCCTCAACTATATACCTCCCTATCCAGCAAAACTACTACTACTATTACTACTACTACTACCAAAATCTTTCAATAATCACTCACTAAACACAGCTACCAACATCACAACCACCATCATCTTTCAACCACTACCTGCAACTACCACCATCTCACCAACCACAACTACCAACATTACTCAACAACCATCAACCAACATCATAACCACCGTCAACCACAATATAAACACATCAATAACTTTCCTCAACCACAACTACCAATATCCCCAAATGACCACCATCCTGTAAACCACCACAACTACCATTCACACTACCACCATCGCCGCTACCAACATTTCTGAGATATCCCCGTAACCACAACTACCACCATCACCACTGTCGCATCACTACTACTATCACCTTAAAGTCACTCCAGCAACCACCAACCCTACCACCACTACCATCAAAACTACCAACATTAGTACCACAGCAATTCTTTAACTACTACTACTACCACCACCACCACCACCATTACTACTACTACTGCCATGACCACCACAATCAGCAACCGCCATCACACAACTATCACCATTTCTTCAACTACCGGTACCACAATTACCACACTACCATCACAACTACCGCTACCATGATCAATCAGGCCTACAGTAACAACAACTAGCTACACAATCACCAATCAACAACTTCAAATCTACCACTACCACAATCACCACAACTACCACAATCACCTCATCTACCACTCACCAACACAAACTGCCACAATCAACATTCACCACTACCACAATCCTCATCTACCACTACCATTCACTAATACAAACTACCACAATCACCACAACTACCACAATCATCTACAACTACCACAATCAACATTCACCACTACCACAATAACATCTACACTACCATTCACTAACAAAAACTACCACAATCACCACAACTACCACAATCTACCACAACTACCACAATCACCTACCACCATCAGCGTCTCACCTGCAACAAAGGAAACACCCAATTAGTCAAAGCAGCGCCAATAATTGTGATAAAGGAGACAATAAGTGATAATTAAGGGGTATAAAGAAATCGCGGTAATTGAGAGGGGGTGCAATTAAGATACTACATGGGTGAAACAGGAAATAAATGAAGAATAACTGATACACACAAAAAAATGAAAACCCAGAAAGAGAGAAATAGGTTGTGATGAATGGGGAAATGGGCGATAAAATCCGATATATAACCAAAAATACGCCATGATGGGCAACAGACGAGGATATGGGCGATATATTTAATAGGGAAATAAGCAACAAAATGCGTGAAATATGGAATGGACGGCAGACTGTGATAAACCCAGAAATACGCGGGAACGGACAAATTCAAACAAAGAGGCAGGGTACAAACGCGCGAATCCCAGCTTTACTTTTGAATCTGCGTACCGTATATTAAATTTGTCACCCTTTAAACTTAATAAAAACTACTATACTTTATCGCACTGTGTAAAACGCAAATTATTTTCCGCGTAATACTGAGAAAAATAGAGGTAAAGAAAAAACTCCCCCCACAGCTCGAGCGCTATTGGCCAGCCCCCGCGGCCCCACCCCCGCATCCTCGTCCGCTGATTGGCTGGCTCACTCGGAAGGTCGGCGCTGATTGGTCGGGCCCGCCGCTAGCCTGGAGGGGTTGCCAAGACGTAAATATAGGCTGCAAACAGACGGCATAGAATATCTCCCTTCAAACACTGAAGAGTAATGGCCAGAAAGGGAGGAAAGGGAAGAAAATGGAGGAAAGAAAATGAGGAAATAATAAGAGGTGGAAAGAATGGGAAGAGGTCAGGTGGGAGAGAAAACGAGGAAAGACTTGTGGAGAGAAGAAAAAGACTAAGGGAAATGGAGAGAGAAATGGTTGGGGGTTGGCATGAGAGTGAGGGGAAGAGTGGAGGAAAATGATACATACATGGGGTAGGAAACGACATATGATGATGATGGAGAGGAAACAGGGGGGGGTAAGTAGGTACAGCAGGTAAGCAGGTAGGCAGGAAGGTATGTATGTATGCAGGAAGGCAGGTAAGTGGTTAAGGTAAGAGGGGTAGGTACTGAGGGCAAGGTTTGGTAGGTACGCAGATAGACAACGTAATAGGAAGCGCTCAATCCTTTTCCAATCACCATTAAGGTAGGTAGGTAGGCAGGTAAGTAGACATGTAAGTAGGATGGTAGGTGGTACTCAAACCCACTTACATACAGTAGAGTATAGAGACGTAGGCAGGATATAAGAGCAGAGCTTTAAATAAGTAGGCAGAAGGAAAATTGGTAGGTAGGTAGGCAGTATTCAACGCTCTTCCGCAGACCAGAGATAGGCAAGTAAGTAGGAAGGGAAGTAGAACAGGAAGGCAATACAGATGCAGACAGGTAAGTAGACATGTAGGTAGACAGATACACCGACAGTTAGCTAGGTAGGTGGGTAAATTGGTAGGTAGACAGGTACAGTAGGTAGGACTAAACCCTCCCATACACCACGCAAAAATCCCATTACTCTTCCCTACCTTCTGCCAAATTCATAGGTAGGGGGTGGAAAATGAGAGAGAGAGAATTATTACACCATTTCCTCCCCCCACTCCCTATTTCCGTTACCCATTCCCTTTAAATAACCGGTCTCCCAAATTTCAAACTCGCACCTTTTTAAATTTGCGGCTCTCCAAGACCACAAATACTAATAAATCCGAAAATAATAAAACTCCCAATGTTACCCTGTCCACAAAAATAAATATAAAACCGCAGGAATAAATAAAACAATAAAAAATAACGAAAATGACGATGCGAAATGGCCAAGTCGAATTCTCCCACTTCCTTTGTTCACCAGCAACAAAGAATTCCATTTTATGTCCACTTTGTTGTCTAAATAAAAATGCAGTAAGAAAAATCTGATTATTATTATTATTATTATTATCATGGTTGTTGAGGTTTATATAAAGGTCTTAAGGCGTATGGAAAAGGTATTATTATTATTATTATTGGCTGCAAATTTGTAACGATCTTACGGCGTATGGAAATTTATTATTATTATTATTATTATTTTCTTGGCTGTAGATTAACGAAGGTCTTACACCATATGGAAATATTGTAAAATGCGAAGCCATAAAAAAGAAAAAAGTATAATGCATGAACTTCAGATATTTCCACCCTATTACATGTTGCTTCTCACAATTTTCCAGTGTGTCCTGTGTAAAATATCAGGTCTTATGCCTATTTTGTGCTTTCCTAACACCTTCCCCCCAGCTATTTATCCTGTGTATCAAAACTCCGTACCCTTTTGTAGCCTATGTCGGTGATGAAAAGTACGTAGCTAAGAGATTGTTAAAGCAAAATAAATCGCTAAGGAAGAGGTGTTAGGCTGCTTTCTCGGTCATTTATACATATGGCTTCAAGTTATTGTCTGTAATCTGTGTAACTATGTATCGTTATTGATGGATCTTAATTGAGAGAGAGAGAGAGAGAGAGGGAGGGAGGGAGAGAGAAATTACACTTACTACACAGGCTTAATGATCTTGCTCTCTCTCTCTCTCTCTCTCTCAAACACACATTAAGCTGGAAACACTAGCTAGTTCTTTTCTTAAACACACACGCACACACGTACACACACAAAGCTGTATAGTCCACACACACACATACATACACACACAAAGCGACAAATAGCAGTTAATTAGAGTTTCTCACAGACGCACACAGAGAGGGCAGTTAATTATTCTCTCTCTCAAGCAGGTAAAGATAACATTTAACTATTTTTTAAGAGAGAGACAGGCGAAAGGAAGTGACAATCTGTAAAAATGAGAGAGAGAGAGAGAGAGAGAGAGAGAGAGAGAGAGAGAGAGAGAGAGAGAGAGAGAGAGATTATCTAGAAACAGCCACAGACGTGTTGTAGAAAGTGATGCCAACACCCCCCTCCCCTCGCTCTCTCATTTTTTAACTTCAATATAGTACCCCATATTCTCTCTCTCTCTCTCTCTCTCTCTCTCTCTCTCTCTCTCTCTCTCTCATTTATTCACGTTAATATAATACCCCACATTCTCTCTCTCTCATTTATTCACGTTAATTTAATACCCCACATTCTCTCTCTCTCTCTCTCTCTCATTTATTCACGTTAATATAATACCCCACATTCTCTCTCTCTCTCTCTCATTTATTCACGTTAATATAATACCCCACATTCTCTCTCTCTCTCTCTCTCTCTCTCATTTATTCACGTTAATATAATACCCCACATTCTCTCATTTATTCACGTTAATATAATACCCCACATTCTCTCTCTCTCTCTCTCTCTCTCTCTCTCTCTCATTTATTCACGTTAATATAATACCCCACATTCTCTCTCTCTCTATTCACTTTTATATAATACCCCACATTCTCTCTCTCTCTCTCATTTATTCACGTTAATATAATACCCCACATTCTCTCATTTATTCACGTTAATATAATACCTCACATTCTCTCTCTCATTTATTCACATTAATATAATACCCCACATTCTCTCTCTCTTTCTCTATTCACTTTTATATAATACCCCACATTCTCTCTCTCTCTCTCTCTCTCTCTCTCTCTCTCTCTCTCTCTCTCTCTCACTTATTCACGTTAATATAATATCCCACATTCTCTCTCATTTATTCACGTTAATATAATACCTCACATTCTCTCTCTCTCTCTCTCTCTCTCTCTCTCTCTCTCTCTTATCTAAGCCAAGACTGCTCAGCGATCTCTCAGGGTATGTGGCCTGTGTAGACCCTGAGTGCTGAGAGAGAGAGAGAGAGAGAGAGAGAGAGAGAGAGAGAGAGAGAGAGAGAGAGAGAGAGAGAGAGAGCACGCAAGATGACGCCAAAAAATATATTAAATTAGACAAAGGAAGAACACACGAGAATACTAAACACAAAAAGGACGGGGGGAAAAAAGGAAAATATCCCTCAATGAAAATTCCATTATAAAGAAGGAAAAAAATTATATAACGAAAATATAGACACATCATGATACACTGAAAAAATACCTGCACTAAAAACAAGAAATATTACAATTAAGATTTGAAAAAAAAAATCCCATCAACACTAGAAGAGTACTAAGGACACACCAATTTATCTAAAAAAAATAAAATAAATCAATAAACACGTAAAGGAAGGCTATCCTCTGCTAGGGAAAATTTTAAAATGAATGAGTAAACAACAAACTAAACAAAATCTTAATATATATATATATATATATATATATATATATATATATATATATATATATATATAAAGATAGATAG